>NW_022639649.1:163790-165374 GCF_010583005.1 Odontomachus brunneus
TCTCTCTCTCTCTCTCTCTCTCTCTCTCTCTCTCTCTCTCTCTCTCTCTCTCTCTCTCTCTCTCTCTCTCTCTCTCTCTTGTTCTGGGGCTTTGAAGTATACGTATCCGGCGGCCTGTGCAGCGAGACCCAATGTGGAAATTGTTGCACAGTCCTCGGCACGGTGGGTGCTGAAAGGTTTAAGCAAGCAGCACGCTGCATCCGATCGCGACACAGAAATGTGGGTCGGTCGTCACGAGATCGCGGAATTATTAAGCGACGTCACCAAAGTGAATCACGGAGAAACGTCGAAAGTACCGATCGCGAGAGCTTCACGGGCGGGACGTGTTCACGTATCGCGCTTACTTGCCATGTGCCGCAGCAGGAAATGCCGAATGGTGTGACCCGTGATGCTTCTTCGCGATCGGTCGCCTCGCACAGCGCAAAAGTACATTATTCCAGGGTAAAGTTTTGTAAAATCGTCTGGTACGCAATATTTTATGTAAAAAAGTAAACACAGACATACACACACACACACCCACACAATGCAAACAAATAAACACAGACACACGCGCAAGCACACAGCTTTAACGAGATATACTCGACAAGTGGACGACAAGTAGACATGCTATCATGCGGAACCGATGGACATTTAAGTAAAAAAGGGAAAGAGGGAAAGAAAGAAAAACAGAGAGAATGTGAGAGAGAGAAAGAGAGTTAGGAAGCGAGAGAATGAGTGTGTGAATGAGGAGAGAGAGAGAGAGAGAAAGAGAGAAGATATGCTCTCGTGATGCTTGGAGGTATCAAAGTGCGAGAGCGAAAGACGAAATAAAACACCTGCTGTAGGCCGGCGGTACGTACATACATATATATACATATAGGGATATGTATATATATACATAACATACTTGCATACAATATACAATTACCGTAAGTGTATAAGAAATACTTTATATAGCTGTATTTTACGTCGTCACTACGTATACAGGCTTGCGAACGTTGACAGGTGATTTGTCTCGACTGGCGTGTTAAGGAAATGCTTTTAGCATAGGGATCGCGTGGACGAGAAAGAAAGAACGTGTGTGAAAGAAAGTGTGTGTACGTGTAGGAGAAAGAGAGTGCATGAGAACAGAAAATTTATATCTCGCGGTCGACGTTACATATCTTTGACTCGTTTGTTTTTTAAGCGTCACACCGTTTAACGCGTTGTGAGAGTATTGACGTCAGCGAGTTACATGTTACGAGAACGAAACGTTAACTCGTAGTGTTGTTGCACGCCGAACAACCCACGGATAATTCGTACAAGCGCGTTGAGCGTCAAGTCTGTGTTGAATCACGATTTCTCACGACTCGAGAGCTACACTTGACGCTGAACGCGAGTGGACTCAGCGGGAAAGCACACAGGCAATCGTCGCTCAACGTCAGTCTACATATCAGAATTTAGGTTGCGTTCGGAAATGTCACCCAAGTGTACCTGTTACGTTGGAGTGAGCGAGATATGAGAGTAAGATAAAAAGAAAGGAAGACTACTCGAGTGACGTTTCCGAACGCAGCCTTAGTCAGCACCGCGCAGGACCTCCCCCCCCCCCCCCCCCCCGCCCCCCCC
>NW_022639649.1:165640-185399 GCF_010583005.1 Odontomachus brunneus
CGAGATCCCTCAGCCTTCTAATCTCGATTCTGCTTTTGAAGCCGAGAAGTTCGATTGGACGAATATCTCGTGCTCAAAGTGACGAGGAGTTTTTTGGTATTTAGGATTTTGGACAAAATCGGGGGCTTTGTGAGGTTGCCCTCCCCTCCTTTCTTTCAAGTGGCCTTTTGACCGCTTCAAAAGCTAGAACTATTTCTAAAACCGATTGAGAATTCTAGAATTCTCTTTGGGGTGGGGGCAACCAGAGGATGTATTAACAGTTGTCACTTGAAGTTTGTCTCATGTGAGATACTCAGACTTTTACTCAAAGTTAGATCCAAGTTTTTTAGTTAAATTATGATACACTAGGTGATATTTATATCTGTAGTCGCGATATTCTGCTGAAAAACTCCCATCCAATTCTGAATTCAAATCTGAGTATGCCTCAGTTGAGGCGAATTTCAAATAATGACTATTAATACGGCTCTATAACACCGATTATTTTCTTCAAATCTTGAGAATGAGGGGCTGACTTCACACAAGTCTTCGAGTACTGATCGTAAACGGGTGCTCTCATCCTCCAAATGCGACAGTGCCCGGAGACGTCGCAGAAGAACGATTCTCGGATCCCCAGAGCTCACCCTTTTCATCATAAACTCTCGAGTCCTCGTCTTTTTACCCCCAATTCAATTCTCTTCCAGTACATTCTAGTTTTAGAAGATATATTTGCATTGTCATAGTTAAATCACACAGAAAACACACACATTCACATATTCTACTAACAGTGGAATATTTTTGCTTGACTACGAGCTATAATGGATCTTATTATTCTTAATACTGTTACTACAATTGCATCATTTGTGGAACGATATAAGTATACAACGTTCTCTGTTGGGTCGACTGATCGATCCATTGTGCGTCATGCACCTGAGGCAATCGCGAAAATGAGAAAGAATTCTAGAAAAATTCTTTCGAGAGGAAGGTCGTTAACTGCACGACTGTTTTCACGTTCCTGAGTTTCTCAATTTTTTCACTGACATAATGCACACACACACACGCATATTATTGTATAACATATACATACACTGAGAAAAACACTTGTGGCTCATTATTTACTTCCACTGTCACATCGTTGTCACTTTCAGCGTTCGGTTTGCACGTACTGAGAGAAAAATACAGTTTTAATTAGCTACGATTGCCTTAATTAATTAATACGTAACGGTATGATTTTCCCGCGATCGATTCAGACGTAGTGTATGTGTGTGTGTGTGTGTGTAAGAGAGAGAGAGAGAAAAAGAACGAGAGAGTATTCTGCTAAGATAAAAGTGTGACAATTCGACGTCGATTGTTCTCGTAATATGCAACGTGTTACAATATACGACGCAAAACTATTAGATGTGCCAAGTAGCGGTTTTTTTTTGTAAGAAAATAAAAGTGAGACGAAATAAAGACGATTGCTGCAAAAAGAAAGTATATCGATCCACTTTTAGTGTAATGTTCACCCGTCGGAAATCTCGTGATCGCGCGGTTCGACGGTAAATCCGATGTAATTTTGTAAAAGAGAGAGAGAGAGAGAGAGAGAGAGAGAAAGAAAGAGCACAAAGATAGGGAGGAAAATTGCAATTCGCCTTAATGCGACACGTGCTACTTCATGATCGCAGTTGCAATCGACCCGGCAATTTTCTCTCAATGACAACAATGTCCTCTGCAGAGGGACGTGTGAATCAGCGTGAAAAAAAAAAAAAAAGAAAGAAAAGAGTAATAACGCGGCGCCTCGCGACGTTATTTTACGCGAGAGATATGCGCGAACGTACGATCGCCGAAGCGCCGGCAGTACGAGCACACACTGTCATTGTCATTGTTGATTGCACGGAGGAACGTCGCGATGCACTTACTTGTTTCGCCACCTCCGTTTCTCGTCGATGTCGTCATTGTTGTAATATTGCTACGCGACACTCATTTGTTATGCGTGCGTGCGCGCCGTTGTGACTTCAAGGGGATGCCGTACTTGGAAACCTTACCGACGGAATATCGGTTTTTCTTCGCAAAGTTTACGTTGTATCAATTGCACATAATTTCAAGTGCTTTTGCGCCATGAAAGTACGTGTAAAAATGAATCGGAGCATTGCTCGATATGTGGTGAAAATGATAAGAAATTTTTTAGTTGGCACACTTTCGAGTTGACTTCAGCGAACGACGAGGCTGCATTCTCTCGTATCGTTTCTCCTATTTTCGCTTTCTTTCTTGCCTCTTTTCTACGTTATTCATTTGCTCAAGACGCGAGATGCAATTCACACCAAGTGATCTAAGGTGTTTGAAGGAGGAGCGCGTAGATCGTAATCGTGAACTTCGTAAGGATGTAGCGCTTTTAACGAGGAAACTATTAAGACTCTAAAAGAGGGACCATAAAGCTGAACTTTTGGGAGAAACGGCGCGAATTTACACACCGCGATCGTACACACATCATTCAACTGTATCCCCGTAGACAAGCAATTAGAGAACGTTTACGTTCGTCGTCGTGTTCTTACGCGTGCCGTTTGTGGCGCTGAGTTTGATCGTCCGCGGCTTCAAATCAAGTTAATCGAAGTTACCTTCTCTGCTTCTCTCCTTTTTATCTCGCTTATTCGTCGTCTGTGCGACGAACGCGTCAGGGATGTTAGTCAGGGGACGAGGATCACGCGGGTGACGTACGGCGTCAAATGTGGGCACGCGAGCACGAGACTCTCACGACGACCCTTTGCCAAATATATTTTTTATTCTTATTTCGCGCTCCCCCTTCTTTTCGAACACCCTGGAATCAATCACTCCTGAACGGCGCGATGCAATGCAACGAGCGAGAGGGCTCGAGGGGCAGGAAGGACGCGATTATTAGTCGATCAATCACGACTGATCGCTCAAGTTCCAACCCCATCGTACCGTTCGCGAGAGTTAATGTCACATACACATGCCAACTCGCTGACCGCTAGAAGGAGTGAATGCGCGAGATTCGGTGAGGCTTCTTCCCCGTTCTCCGATGAACACACTATTAGACAGCCGCTCTGTTTCGACATAGATTTCGAGGTAGATTCATGCCGCAACCCCCGTCTTGATCCTCATACGCACTTGCGATCTTGAACGAGACATTCTTTTTTAGCGGTCGGATCAAGAAAGCGAACGTATTTGTGTGTGCATGTGCGCGTATATGTGCGTGAATGTGGGTGAATGCGAGAGAGAAGAGAGAATGAGCGAGAAAAAAAGTGAAAGTGAGAGAAGGAACGCGGCTGTACCACCACCGTTCGAGTAGAGATTTGAGGAGGATCCGCGATTGCCGCACACTGTCGTACGTTTCATGTTTTAGAAGCGAGATGATCTTCAGACTTTGGCGTTACACGCACACGTCAAAAAGAGAGAAAGAGAGAGAAAGAAGGGAAAGAGAGAAAGAGAAACATGGGAAGAGTTCGTATTGATAGTCATTACTTGAAGCTTGTCTCAAACGAAATACTCAGGCTCGTACTAATAGTTGTCACTTGAAACTTGTCTCACGTGAGATGCTCAGACTTTTATTCAAAGTTGGATCCAAAGTTAACAGTTGAATTATATAATATATGTTGACATTGTATCTGTAATCGCAATTCAATTGAAAGACTTTCATCTAACTCTGAACTCAAATCCAAGTGTCTCATTTAAGAGGACAGTTTCCAGTAACGACTACTGATACGGGCCCCAGATCTAAATTTAAAGTTAAACGTGATTCCGAGTAATTAATTGCTTTTTCAATTAGTTATTGTGATTAATTGACGACTAATATGAGCCAACTCAATTGGAAACCGTTTAATTGATGATTGATTCCAATGAATTCAATTGAGGGCTACTTAATTGACGATAGATATGAGCGAAGGGAATCAAAGATCATTCAATTAACGATTAAACTTAGCAAATTCAATTAAAGGCTGTTTAATTGACGATTAAAATCAGCGAAATTAATTGAAGATCATTTCACTGATAATTAATATAAGCAATTTCGATCAATTCAATCTAAGATTGTTCGGTGACAATTGATACGACCAATGCTTCCACTTCTTAAAGCGAGCCCTATTTAGCGATTTCGTCGGCATCTTCCATGCTGGATACGAATATTATCCGCAAAACCAATTGTTACTTTAAATAATCGAACATTTTTCGACTGAATAGATTGAATTAGCTCGTACTAATCATCAATTAAACGGCCTTTAATGCAATTTACTAATGCCCATTTCTGCGTCAATTAAATCTTAATCTTAAGTTTAAACCCTATTCATACAAAAGCTTAAACTTAGATAAAGGATTATACGACGTTATATATTAATAGAAACGGGCATAAGTTCAATCATTAATTAAACGATTCTCGATTTCCTTCGCTGGTTTAAATCGAGAAAAATTCAATTGATACTCTTACGTTACTAGTCACGACAATATTTCAAATTCAATGTCATACGTTCAAGTGGAGAACTCTGATACTCCATTGAAACTCAGATCTGAGTATCCCGCGCGAGACAAATTTCAGGCAAGAACCATTAGTGCGGGCCTAAGGTAAAAGTCAAGGTGTAAACTACAACCGACTGTCCTCGCGACCGTCGAGATGCTTAAGACTGGTCGCCACTTGCACGTGACGTATATAATACCAATTTCGCTTAATCAAATTCTCTCCTTCTCCGTGTATCTCTGTATCATGTATCTGTAATTATTATTGTCATCCGTCAGGCTATTCAATTGCAACTGGTTGTTCACAATTCAAAGCTGCTTGTACTCGCTCCTTGTTAGCGCTCACATGACAATTGCGCGAAGAGAACGCGCGTCTTCGCTTTCCTCGAGACAGACTTGTCGTACGATTATGCGGCGCTCGTGGTTTCCTTCGACGTTAAAGATGTAAGGGCAATAAACCATTGTACATTTCTCGAGTACACTTGTATTTGAATGTGTAAGTTGCATAAAAAAGACAGATTTTTTAGATATTGCACTGTCATATTTATTATTCTAAGGTAAAGAGACCGATCGGCTCGTGGATCGACCGCGCTCTCGGAATCGCGTGCCCCTGACCGATTTCGATCATGCGGAAAGGAAGAGTGTCTTTCTCGAAGACAATCCTGCTTCATTGGGGAGATTGAACGGCGGCACGCGAACACGGTCGATCACGCGCGCGCGGGCGCCATTATGAATTAATATTATTAATAATAATAAAAAAAAGAAGTAAAGAAGAAAACAAAGAGGCGAAAACCGAACGCATTGTTCTTTCCAATAAGAAAGGAAGCAAGGTTTTTAGTGTTTTCACTACGATTGATAAACGATTCTATTATTATATAATATTATATTAATAACAATATTATTACTGTAATGTTTGTTTTTGGTTATTAAAGTGTGTATATAGCAATATATTCTAGAAATATATAATCGCTCTCGTGCATTTACTTTCATACCAAACCTCCGTTGAAGTTCAATGCAAATTATAAATTAATCGATCATGGAATCGCAATCTTGAACCCGTGAGTCCATCATAAAAAGTGCGTGTTAATTAAATTTCGAATGTATCGAAACGAATAAAGCCTCTTTTCCAATTAGTTGTCCGTAGCGGCTAGATTCGTGCCGCTTGCAGCTGTCAGAAGGTGACAGAATAGAGATATTACTTTTCATCAATGTACTTGTATTTGATATTTATTTAGTTAGACATACTGAGTTTTCCTGTCCTTTATAATAAATATTAGATAAATAGCGCGCGCGCCTATGTTTTGTTCTAGTAAAACAAAAGCCAATGCCTGTGTGGGCACTCATAATACTGTTACATAACTCTCGACCTTCTACTTGTCTTGGTTTTTAAATACGGTTATTTAAACTTCTAATATAATGTTCTTTTTAGGTGGACTGCGTGGACTGGTGCAATAGGTTAGAAAGAAACGAAATATAATTGTCTTATTTAACTTATTGCACCAATATGCATAACTTTAGATAGTTTAGCTAAAAAGAACAGACCTCTAGATTCTCTTGCGCACACCTATATGGATTTGAATATCCCCACTCTATGTCACGTGACCTCTTTAGTTCGGTTGGTGAGACCAAAGATAGAAGCACTGTCCCCTTCCACTGATAGAAAACCGTCCTCTTCTTTCCAAGAAAAGAGTATGATGGTATTCATAGTCCGATTTTATATTTAAGATCATCTTAAGATGTCATGAACCAATCACAGAGCCGTATTCGTATCTTAAGGCATTATTTAAGATGGTCTTGAAATAAGATTCGACTGTGAATATCGGTCTAAGAGTCTCTGTACAAAAACATTCGTAACATGTTAAGTTTACGGATTTCTTTGTGCGTTGACTTAAGTTTAAGTTTACGTACAGGTATGGTCATTATATTGTCAGTACTTAACGTAATGTAACATGTTACGTGCGTTGGCTTTTATGCTTCTCTGCAGTTGTACATGGTGATTGGTATCGTTGTGGTTTGAATCAGAGAGAAGCCTGAGAGCGGTTACCAGTCTAATTTTAGTGGCCAGAGCTAGGCGCTAGAGTCCCTATAAGATAGTCTGGCCCACAGACTTCTATATACTTCTAAACTGCTAACTTGGACTCAGTACATGGCCTCGAAAAGTATGTACAGAAATCTCGCGCATGTGCCTATTTGGTTTTCCGACATTCACAATGTAGCATCTCGTTTTAGGCATTATTGCACTCTGATATAAGTATACAATTGATCAATCACTTATTTTTACAAAATTTTTACTGTAACGTATTTCACTCTAACGTTTTTCACTCTGTACGTACACAAATATATTTAAGCAGGCGGCATCGGACATATTACATTTATATCCCCTCTTCTTCTGGAACACTAGTTTCAGGCATGCGCAGATGCCTTTTTTTCCGTAAGTAATACATATGTTCGGGGTTAATTTTACATAGCACTATATAAGGGAGTTAGCAATCTAGTAGTTATATAGAAGTCTGTGGTCTGGCCAACGTGCGTGTTCTTCCTTATTGGTCGAAACAAGGTTTGGAAAAAACATAGCGGATACAAATTGTTATGGGAAGCGGGATAATTTGAAAAGCAAAATAAGAAAATTATGAACAATTAGTAGTTTTTTATATTAAACTATGAAATGAATAAATAAAAACATAATTTTGTAAACTTGAAACATTATTAATCTGCAGGAAGCGAATACAGTGAAAAGACTTTCTGATAATAGTTCTTGCATCGTAGAACACAACACGTTGGCATTTTGAAATCTGAAAATTTATATTTCGTATTGCACTATTTTACACAATTGCCTTTTCAGATATTGTTCTGAATAAAATGAGGTTACGATGACAATTTATATAATAAATACGACTTTTTTTATAATATCACAATTTTTAATTGAATTAACTTTTTTATTTTACTTTGGAAACCACATACAGAATAATTTTACTTACTTCTATTAACAATTTATAGTCAAACTGACACTGATATTTATCGCGTTACGAGATAACAAGTTGCGTTCATATATATACGGCCGCCATAGGTCTGTTCTTTGTAGCTGCATTAGTTGAACTAGTGCAATAAGTAAGAGTGAGAAAACGTATATTTGTCTCACTTTAATATATTGCAGCAGTTGAGCAATGCAACTACAAAAAATAGGCCTCATATTTTTCCAAAACTAGTGGAATGGCCAGACTCTAGGTTTGTTCTTTTCAACTGAACTAGTGCTGCACTGGAACTGCACTGGTTCGGAACTGGAACTGGCGAGTACAGCAAAAGTTCATAGGTGCAGACATACCAAATAGAATGGAAAAGAACGCCATAGTGCAGGAAACAACATGGCGCAACACATAATTTTAGATGCAAATAATTCTTTAGATGAAGAATTTACTTGCGTTAATGTATGTATCTTAATTGCACGCAGAACCTATCTGGGATATTGCCACCTTTATTCCTTTTAATTTCTGCAATATTCATCTCTTCCATTTTCATAGATTTGGGCCCTTATTCTTGAAATAGTTGCGTATACGTAAGTTTTACTGCGCAGCTATTTTATGATATGATTAAATCTGCGCAGTAAAACTTACGCATACGCAACTATTTTAAGAATAAGCACTCTGTTGCACTAAGTTCTGCTGCACCATTGGAAAGAACAGTAACCTCTGACGTCACTTCTGCTAGAAAGACGCCTCAGTGTACACTTCTTAAATTAGTGCAAGAAGTTGAGCTGGAAAGAACAAATCTTCTATCTTATAGGGACTCTAGCGCTTAGCTCTAGCCATTGAAATCAGACTGGTGCCTCTCTCATACTTCTCTCTGTTTAAACACGTGCGAAGTTCGTAATAAATATGTCTAAAAATAAAGTAGAATCAGAAAATGAAATTGAAGAGAAATCGAAAAATTTCCATGAATTAGAGCTAGATGACAGGATATTAAAGGTAAAGTTGCATTATTAAATTTCAATAATATTAGGTTAACTTTAATGATAGGTTAGATTTGTTTCAAATACTATGTATACTCTATATATTATCTGAATAGTTATATGTTTAATTTGTTAATTGTTCTATAATTTTTTGGAGTTAAATAATATGTGTATATTTTTCTTTATGTCTTAAATATAATCAATCGATGTTGAAGGATAATAGATTTCTGTAGAATCTTCCAGAATAGATGTAATTTACTTATTTATCTATTTCAACTTATTATTTGTACAGGCTATTGCAAAACTAGGCTGGTTAGAGGCTACGTTAATACAGGAAAAAGCAATACCGTTATTGCTGGAAGGAAAGGATGTCTTAATCAGAGCTCGTACAGGATCTGGAAAGACTGGTGCATTTACTATACCACTTATTCAGAAAATATTAGTGAACAAACATAATCAGGAAAAACAGGAGATTAAAAGTGTAATTGTCGCACCTAGTAAAGAATTATGCAAGCAGATTCAAGAAGTAATAGTCAACCTAACTGTAAAATGTAGCAGGGAGGTTAGGATAGTCGATATCAGTCCTCAGACAACCTTAAATGCACAAAAACCATTATTGAGTGAAATGCCAGATATTGTTGTGGCTACACCTGGTCGCTTGTTGCAACATTTAAAAGCAAAAAACTTGGTTTTGAAACACAGCTTGGAAACATTAATTATTGATGAAGCTGACCTGGTATGTACTTATCTTACTTATCTAATATCATCATAATACTGAATTCTTCTTTGTGTATAATAATGTCTTAAAGATATTTACATAATAATATTCTCAATTGGCATTGATTATTTCAGATATTTTCATTTGGTTATGAAGATGACATGAGAGCTGTGTTGGCTTACTTACCAACGGCTTATCAAGCGGTCTTAGCATCTGCTACATTGTCTGAGGACGTTCAAACTCTGAAAAAATTAGTTCTACATAATCCTGCCATACTAAAGCTGGAAGAACCACCTTTGGCTCCACCCACTCAATTGACACATTATACTCTAGCTGCTGAGGAAAATGACAAAGCAGCTATTTTATATGCTTTGTTGAAATTGAATTTAATCAGGTAACAACTTATATTAAATATATCTTTTAAATATATTCAATAAGGTTTTATTGCTACTTTTTCCAATGTAAATCAGCTTTTATACAAGAAAACCACGAGGAGAGCTGCGGGGTTTTCTGAATAAAAAGCATTTGTCAAAAACTGTAATTGTATCTCAAAAACTACATTCTCTGAAACTACAATAAAAAAATTGTAAATTTACTTTTAACAGTCGATCCTCTATTAATCTTTCTAATTTTTTGCAGAGGAAAATCCATAATATTCGTGAATACAGTAGATAGATGTTACAAATTGAAGCTGTTCCTGGAACAATTCGGTATACCCACTTGCGTCTTAAATTCCGAGTTACCAGCTAGTTCGAGATGCAGAGCAGTGACGCAGTTCAATAGTGGCACCTACGATATCATAATAGCGTCAGACGAAAAAGCATTAGAAGAGGTAAAACAAGAAAAGGAAAAAGAGAAACATTATATAAATTTATAGGAAAGCACATACACGTAATCATTTTTGTTCCTTATAGCCGCATGTGATAAGCAAGAAAAAGAGCAAGCGGAAAAAGGACAAGGAATCAGGTGTAGCGCGTGGTATCGACTTCCAATTTGTATCTAACGTCATTAACTTTGACTTCCCGTTGGACGTGGACTCTTACATACACAGAGCAGGGCGCACCGCCCGCGGCAAGAATCAGGGAACCGCCCTTAGCTTCGTGGCGATTAGGGAAAGATCTTTGATGGACAACGTAGAAGAGCAACTAAAGCACACCTACAATCGTGACAGTCTATTTAAAACTTATCAATTCAAACTGGAGGAAGTAGAAGGCTTTCGGTATTTTCTTTCTTCTAATTCATCGCGTTAATATTACGCGACTACGAATCGCAGATTATTAATTAATCATTGCAATTCCAGTTATCGCGCGAAGGATGCTTGGAAAGCGGTCACGAGGATTGCTGTTCGGGAAGCACGGTTGAAGGAAATCAAGCAGGAAGTCATGAACTGCCAAAAGCTGAAGAGTTATTTCGAGGATAATCCGCGCGACCTGCAGTCACTGCGCCAAGACAAAGCGTTGCATACCGTCAAGCTGCAGTCGCATCTAAAGGACGTACCCGAATATCTAGTGCCACCTACCTTGAAAAGACTCATGGGAATCGGCAGAAGAAAGAGGAAATTCGACAGAGATGCCGCGGCGTCGGGAGCAACAGCCGCCAAGTCGAGGTATCGAGCCCGCGCCTCGAATCCGTTGGTCAGTTTGCAGATTCCGGCAAAGAGCAAATGATTCTTTTTGTATCTCGATTCGACTTAATTTGGCTGTTGTAGAGGATTTTTCAAACAGGACTGTTCACTTCACTTCTCGTTTTTGTCCTTATCTTTATTATATTATTAATAAAATTAATTCAACCAGTAACTGCTGCGCGCACATTTTTTTATCGCAAGTCCATCTGCCTACAATATCTTATAAAATTGTTACATATTGTATATATATATATCTTGTTTGTATATGTTTGTAAAATAGAGTTATACCGAAAAATTGCGAGTGTTTGAATATATTTTCAACAGTACTAACATAACTAGTTCCAATTTAGCATGCTGTTTGATCACTTCTTAACACTTTCTTTTGGTTTGTATGTTTTCCGTACGATGTCATTGAGGCCCTCTTTGTTTCGCGCGAGTTCGATAGCGTAAAACTGTATCCTGGTCGTAAGAATGCTGTTCTCCTCCGAGTATTCCCCAGTACAATCTGCTCTCATTAATGTACCAAAACTATAGTCTTCTACAATGTCTTTAAATTGCTGGCAGAAAGGTCTCCATTTCTCTTTCTGCTCATGAGATTTTAGTTCCTCTTCGTTTATTTTATCTACCTTCATGTCAGGGAAGGTTTCCCGGAATGTTTTGTAGATCATGTCGTCATGAGGTGTAAGCCGTAAGAGTTTTGGATCAACTGAACACAGGATCTAAAACATAACATTCCATTCTTTTCTCTTGCTTCTTACTTTATATCGTTCATACTTATTCTCATATGTTTTATCAGAGTTTGGAGTTTACTTATTTAGATATTATCCATTAATTATATACTTTATTTTTATTTAAACAATTCATGCAGATGTAGTCTTGAAATCTACAGCGTAAGCCTAGTTTTATATAATGCTTCCATATATTTTGTATTTGACTTACATTGAAATAAACCTCAGCATGCTCCATAGCTTTCATCGCCCATATTCTCTCGACACTGGGCTGAAAAATGAATAAAATTAAAGTACAAGATGTATGCATATTTCCTTACATATAAATTTTAAACAAGTAATCATTTTTTTCTATGTGACACAACAATATAACAATATAAATACTACTTGTGTGCATTTCACCTACGTCATTGACAAACTCTTCAGCGGGTCTCGACAGTACATCGAGACCAGGATGCTGCTGATGCTAGAATAATAATGTGTTAGGTTATAAACACTTTCTCGTAAGATTTTCGACGAAGAGGGGAGAATAAAATTCGCATACCATACTTATGTCCGTCATCGTTTCGCCGATTATTTCAATAATTATTACGAAGATACAAGTCTTCGTTGAGGAACGTGTAAACACGATATTCGAGGAATAATATGCTCGCACAAGGTAACCACACGATATAAGAGCTAAGACATGTGTAAAATATGTTTCAAGCCTGATTTCTCACGCAGGCGCTTTAAACGCGTCATAGCGAAGCGCTTAGTTTGAGCGTAACGCTTCTGAAATTCTCTCTTAACTTTCGAATTCGATTTCTTCTTTGATTTTTGAAAGCTTTTATATTAAAATTCTCCTTTTCTTTTCTAAACTCGAACTTCTGAGTGTAAATCTGCTAATTTAAACGTTCAGATTGGAATCTCAAATACGCGATACATCTGTCCTTTTCCCTTGAGGAGCGCGATTATCGATACATAAAAAACATTCGATGTTCATGAATGTCTACCAGAAAGAGTTTGTCATGGAAGATTCGAGCAAAGGATCGTATTCAAGAGTACTGCACACTTCAACGACGCGATAAAGTAACGCGACAGATTTTCACGAAATTTTTTCTTTTTTCTTGGTACAACATAAGGCCATCTCTTTCTGCATCTGCGCGTGACACTTCAGCACTCACGTAAGTACGCAATTTTTCTGTAAGCAAAGAATCACCGATGAAATATTATCGCAATGATATTCAGCAGCCTATATGAAAGCTTATGGTAATTTGAAAAATTATAAACTTACATTCTGGAAACACACACTAGAAGAAGGTTAAACATTTTTTGATAAGTTAATATTTAACTTTAAATTCAGAGTTTCAAGTTGAATAGATCTGAAAGATCTATGATGTCTAATAAGTAATAAAATAGCGGATATTATTGACTGTATTCAGCAGGGAAAACTGTTGTAAAATTTATGAATCTGACTGGTATATACTTTTAATCTAGGCTGAAAAGTATATATCAATCATAGATTCATAAATTCTATACAGTTGCAAAACTGTATTTTTTGTTGTGAGCGTAGCCATTGTTAAACTAATTTCCTTTACTCATGTTAATTGTCAATTGGTTTTTAGACAATTGATCAACGGTCTTTGGTTGAATTCCTTGAAGTCAATTGTCTGATATTAAAAGTCAATTAGCTGATATTAATTGTCGTAACTGAATAAGATAATGAATTTTTAAAAAGTAATTAATTATTCAGAATTTTGGTCTGCGATTCTAGAAGAAAAATATCTTGCACAAGCGTCACATAAGAACAAATATCGATTGAACGAGTCACAGCGAAGTGCTCAGTTTAAACGTGAGACTTTTGAAATTTTTCCTTGCTCTCAGATTCGATTTCTTCTGAGATTCTAGGGGCATCTAAGCTCTCCTCTTCTCATCAAATGCCCAAACTCGAGCTTCCATTTGACTTCTTCGCTTTGCTCAACGCGTGCGCGCGATTTTGCACATTCGTGCAACCCGAGTTAGATTTTAATTTAGTCCCTGTGCACGTCTGACGTTTAAAAACGCCGTGCTTACGTGCTTCACAATGGCCTCGCGACGGAATGTAAATGCAACGACGCGCACAGGTTGCGTAAATCAGCGCGCGCGTCGCAACAAAGCGCATAATTATTAACTAATTACGACCAGCGCTCAGCATCTTCTTAGGTAACAACGAAACAATTCTCTTTTCCGTCTTGTTCCTTATCTGCACTCATGATCTCACCAACAAGAGACATCACGTATCTTCCCAATCGGCTCTCTCGCTCTTGTAAACATCAGGATAGCGCGGTGAGGATGCGTTATTCGAGATTTATCATTGAACAACGTTATTCGCTATATTCCATTCATTGGAACGGAAGCTACAATGAGCTACGATGAGCAAGCACCTCCTCAGCAGCCGAGTGATGGAGGTTCCGCTAGTCACGTTCGCGATTCGCTCGCGATCGGTTGGTTTTAGCGGAGCGACGAGAGCCTGGTGATTCTCTCGCTTGCTCGTTCGTTTGTCTTCCCTGGAGAAGTTCCGCGTCCTTATCGTCTTGCGAATCGACCGACACGGAAATACACTTCGGCGAGTACAACGGTGTATACACACACATACACACGCGTCTCGTAATATCACTTGGCAAGCTTATCTTAAGCTTGAGAAACGCGCGGCTGTTATGAGTCGCGCTCACCGTTATCTACTTGAAATTTTAGTAGAAAAGTTTCCGCGCGAAAAGTGTCCATTAGCTATCAATTAGTCTTTATCTTGTCGTAATGGGAAACGGACAGTTTAGAAGCGGACAGCCAAGAACTTACCCAAGAAATGGGCCTCGATGGGTTCCGGTGAGCGACAACAGGATGTAAGTCTTCTTGTTTATTCGCGTTTATTTCCTTCCTAGAAGCATAGCCTTCTCAGAACCGTCTTAAAGGAACGTCCAAGTGGATGACGGATCAATAATGTGAAGGCGATCGTCGATTATGTCATTCGGTTGTAAAGTTAGTAAAGATTCATTTTTGTAAATGTTTTTTTTAATTTTCTTGAGAGGAATCAACAAAATCTAAGAATAATCGACTGTGGTTGGTCAATTTGCTTACGATTTGTGATACGCTACGGTACGCTTGTTTAATATATTTATTATATTTGAAAGTGTTGTCACACACAGTACACACACACACAAAGTTTCTGATGATGTTCAAATTTTCAAGTAGGTTTCGCAAGTTTGACGCTATGTGGCGCATTATGTCTTTAAAATTGGTGAAAAGTGACGTCTCAGGTCGTTCCCATGGACGTTGGAGTATGTGAAACACAAAATATTTTTGTAAACATGGTGTGTGAAGCTTTAGGAGTGAGGGGAAATATACATCGCGATCTTGGTTTTTCACAAAAATTAGCATATACAGGGTGAGTCATTTTAGTCTATGGATCCGAATATCTTCCAAATTACGGTATCTACAAAAAAATGGTTTAGATAAAAGTTGACCAGGACAGAGGGGGTCATTCAATTGTACCATTGGTTTTGACCTTGAGGTCAATTTTGAAGGTTACTTCAAGGTCACGATGGTTTTTTCTAATGGGACACCCTATTTTTGACTGCGGATTTCGAAAGAGCGGAAAATTTTACATCAAACTTGTCTTATGAAAAAATTGTTTTTGCGACCTTGGAAAGGTCAAAAATGAAGGTGAAATGTCTGAAAAACGATCTGGTGTACTTTTTCTGAAATGACGTGGTTTTCTGGGTAACACAAATGTGCATAATGCTTAAACAAAGTCAATGAATTGTAAAAGTGTAAATCACTTTAACTAGCTTGACTAAAACTAATATAATATCAACAATCTCATTAGGACTATAATCAGCCATTCTGGAAAGGTAACTTGTGAATGTAATTACCTACATACCCTGTATGTATGTTTGGAATTTTTAAATTTAAGCAACTTTAAATAGTAAATTTTTCAATTATGCAGAAGTGAGTAAGAAAGAAAAGGAATAAAACTCTATTATTATAACAATAATTATAAATCTTAAATCAAACGTAATTGTTTAGTTTTTTTCAATCGTTGATTATTAGCATTAGGTATCGGATACCTTACGTCCGCTTCTCCCGTAGTAGAAATGGATTTCCATTTATCCTTGATATGACCTTGATATGACCTTCAAAAGGTCAGGTCGAAAAACTAAAAAATCCCTATGCTCATGTAAAAAGTGCCATTGTTTAAGAGCCCATTGTCAAGAAACAGGTTCTGCGGTCAAAAATAGGGTTTACTGATCAAAAAATGCGTTATGAGCCTCAAACAACCTTGAAAATTGACCTCAAGGTCAAGCTAGTTAAAGTGATTTACACTTTTACAATTCATTGACTTTGTTTAAGCATTATGCACATTTGTGTTACCCAGAAAACCACGTCATTTCAGAAAAAGTACAGCAGATCGTTTTTCAGACATTTCACCTTCATTTTTGACCTTTCCAAGGTCGCAAAAACAATTTTTTCATAAGACAAGTTTGATGTAAAATTTTCCGCTCTTTCGAAATCCGCAGTCAAAAATAGGGTGTCCCATTAGAAAAAACCATCGTGACCTTGAAGTAACCTTCAAAATTGACCTCAAGGTCAAAACCAATGGTACAATTGAATGACCCCCTCTGTCCTGGTCAACTTTTATCTAAACCATTTTTTTGTAGATACCGTAATTTGGAAGATATTCGGATCCATAGACTAAAATGACTCACCCTGTATATAACATTATATATATAAACTCAGATATATCCCATATAGCACAAATCTCTCTAAGACTTCTTAAAGAGTTCCAAAAGAGTTCCCAAGTCCTCCAGAACACTTTTAGAATTCTTTAAGAAGTCTTTTAGAGATTTGTGCTATATGGGATCTTCACATTGTGTACGGCCGCGCGGCGTGATTTTGATCAAGGCATTGCTACGTTTTGAGATTGTATTCTGTAAACAAAAATAATGTCTGCAGTAATGTGTTCTATTTACTTCTACAATATATCTGATTGTTGCACGAAAGGTTGCAAAGGTAGAAAAGACGCAAAAATAAGATACAATTAGAATGAAGACAATACCATGCTTCTACTTTCTTGGTTTGATCATATCCGTTACAATCCTCTTTATCCTTAAGTTTCAACCTTACGAAAATAGGTTCTGTCCAGGTGCTCTTACGTCCATGAGTCTTTCGAGTTAGCATTACCGCTTCTAGAACCTGGCAACTCTGTTGCAAGGTGTGATCACGTAGCCCGTTTTCTTTCGTGTGTAGAAAGCGCGACGCGCATGCGCGCGCGTGCGCTAGCCAACGCAATCTAGTCACATCGTCTGCGGCTATTTCTTCTCTATTATCACGCGTGATAACTCGGGACGCGATAAAACGAATAATGTGCACACAATAACTGTCCGGCACGGACAGCGCATTCACATTCGCATCGATTCGTCTCCACAGCGCAACACGAATGGGAAGGCCAATAGCCAGTGGCAGCGAATTGCTATTTAACTATTACTGTGCATACGTACAACATATGCGGGTGCAGCACATAGATATACGCGTTGTCGAGCGCGATCAGGCCGCCACGTTCGGCGGCAGATCGCGACGAAGTTTGCGTAGAGTCGGTCGAAGTGTTCGCGGCGAGACGCGCAATGTCCTCGAGACAGTTTCTGCGGCCGCTGAGCTGTCGTTTCACGGATTGCTTGCGCACTTGGTCGAGTAGGCTGCATTATGCCACCCAGGATCTTGAACCTGATATCTGCCGGCAGCACCAGCTGCGCGACGACGGCAGGTAAATCGACCAAGCGCCCCTCTGATGCCTGTTTCAACCATCATTAACCTTAACATTAACCTAACGACATGAACCTTAACCTAAGATTCTTACTCTGAAAGAATAGCGACAAAAGCGCCTCTAACGCCTCTGTTTTTATCAATGTTAATTGAATTTTAATCTGAGTTTATAAGTTTATCTGACGAAAATTTAAACTTAGATTAAAGTTTCATTGACGGTAGAAATGGTCATTAAGGCTGATTTTTCAATAACATTTTGAATTTAAGTTTGAGTTTAAACTCTGTTAAAAAACACATCAAATACATTGTTAGAACAGAGCTTAAATCTAAGTTCAAACTACTATTTAAGAATTGATTCTAATGTGTTTACAAGCTCAGAAGATTTGTAAGACCTTAACATTTAGAGACATTTTATCGATAAAAGAGAGTTCAGAATAAGTGTTCAGAGGCCAATTTTTTAAGAGTAGTTTATGCTGTTAGTTCCCATCGAGTAAATATTTACTAATTTTTGGGTATTTTTTCTTCAAAGTAGAAACGACATAATTCCGATATATACGGCCTTGTGCTTCAATAGCGTACTATTCTTGCATCACTTTCTTTGTGTTAAATTTAACTTTCTTCTTATGTGCTCAAAGACTGAATCGTGTTTTCCGGCAGTGTAATTGACTAATTAAGATATTGTATGTTACGATAGTTCGATCGATGTTTCATTATACATAAAACAAAAATTTAATTTACTTACTGCAAATAAAGTCGAACCAATTTTCTCTTTAATAAAGTTTTATAATATTTTTGTAGAGAGAATAAAAATTCTCTTCCTTTGAGTACATGTTAATGAAATTTTTTAGAATTTGTGATAAATATATTTATTACTACTATTACCAAAAAGATACATATTGAAAACAAACATTATTTAAGAGAAGGGAAAGGAGTAATCGCTTCTTTTAGCAATAGAATTGCATTTTTCTGCATGTACAATCAGCAAATAATACGTAGTCGTAGCTCGTGATTCAATATAAACTTTAAACTATAAACTTTGATCTAGTCGAGGCGAGAGAATAGAAACGTTCGCCAATCGATTCTGACAGTCCACGTCGCGAACTTTGCTCCTATTGCAATATGGTGGGGATTCTAATATTCCGTTGAATCGATTTCTACGATCGTCCGGGGACAGGTTCCGCTTGCGTTTTCAAAGCGCATAATCAAACGCGATATATCTCGTGGTTCGATAATCGCGCGACTACGCGAACCATTACGCGTGCGCCGAGTTGTGCCTCCTCGCAGGTGCGTACGTAGGAATCTGTGCCCGTGGGACAAGTAGTAATTATGAAGTAATGAGCAAAAATATAAACTGGAAACTTTCATCTCATGGCAATATCGCTTGATAAAGATTATCGCAAAAATTTCGCGTGCCGCAAAAAAAGTTTGCGAATCATGTACAATGAAACCGATCACATACGCACACATACATGCATCTACACATGCACACATATATGTATACGCTATTAAATATCAACTATAAAATTTAAATTTAAATAGCACACAATGCCAATAGCTTTCTACGAAATTTACACAATAATCGATTTTGATTTCATCAGCAAATTCTAGTTTGAAAACCCGCTTTATATATTCGCAATATTTGCGTTAAAGTTATCTTATACATATATTTAACTTTCTAACGAAAGAGGAATGAGTAAGGGAGGTGTAAAATTGTACGTAAAAATATCTAAGAACTCTGTGAAGAGAGTTTTAATAAAAATTTGATAAAAAACCTAACAAAAAGAATTCGTTGTAAAAGGATCGTATGAAAATATTTATAAGCATTTTATTGTGTCATCATAGTTGCTTACGCATATATTTAATTTTCTAACAAAAAATAAATG
Source organism: Odontomachus brunneus (assembly GCF_010583005.1). NCBI lineage: Eukaryota > Metazoa > Arthropoda > Insecta > Hymenoptera > Formicidae > Odontomachus > Odontomachus brunneus. The sequence continues at coordinate 184,734 of NW_022639649.1, forward strand.
AATAATAATAAGAGAAATAAAAGACACACGTCACCTCAGTTGTTTCAAGGCAACGGGCGCTCCTTCCGTTATTTACGTCTATATTGCAGACCGTAATGAGTCGGATATACCGGAGTGCCACGCCGGCAAATACGGCGGCGCTCTTTAATTCTCCCCGCACCGCTCTTTGATCTCGCCGACACACCTACGTCATATCGCGTAACCGTTGCGTTCTCTACCCTACCGACGTGCCGTTGGCCTTGTCTTCACCCGCCTGTCCCTCCACTGCTGCTCACCACCCGGCGTTCGTTCGCAGGACTCAAGGCAGTAGTCAGCCTGTGCGCAGCAAGAGCAAAACATCGATCATGTCGAGCTTGGAGCGCGATCAGCTGGGCCAGCGGGGTATCGGCGACGCGCCCTGCGTTGGCCTTCTACGTGGCCTCGACCACATCAGGGACCCACAATTCAACAAGGTAAGTCCGCCAAGTAATCTGTCACACTGTAATTAAATAATGCCTGTGCGATTTCGCTCAACGCGAAATAGTCGCGTTTGACATTTGATACTTGATGCGACCTGGCGCAAAGAGTCGACTGCAGAATGAACGAAGTAGAAGAAACAGCGAGAGAAAGAGGATATTTTATTTCATATATATATATATATATATATATATATATATATATATATAT
>NW_022639649.1:185409-198876 GCF_010583005.1 Odontomachus brunneus
TTTTGTATTCATGATATGTTTTGTTTGTAGCATGATAATTGGTAATCAAGAAGACGTTGGATTGTTTGTTGATTATCTGATGAAATTTCGTGTTGTTTGGTGCTGACTCTCACCTTAAGAAATTTTTTCAGACGAATTATCGTGTCCCTTTTCACAAAGAATATGCCGCACGACAATCGGCCGGCTTGCGATTCCGATCGATCGGCCAAAGGTATTAACTCTCGTTAATAGTTTACGTGGGAGTTTACCCAAATAACGAGAGAAGAAAGTCGAACTTCAAGTGCTTTTATTGTTATGCAATAATTATTAAGGACATTGCAGCTCGATCGATGGCCACCTGTTACCACCGCGATATATAGTGTTGAGTTAGCGTAACGTTGACGTGATTTATTGCAAATCCACGCGAATTAAATTCGAGTCGATCGCTTGAACGACGCGCATTACATCGCCGTTAAATCTTCTCGCGAAGTATTGACCTGTGTGTGCGGACGACTGACTGATTACAGAATCTAGCAGAGAACAAAAGATTATATTCCTTATCAAGAATCTTACTGGCAGTCTATTTCTGCACCATTAGAAATATAATAAAATTGAAAAGAATTTATACAAAAAGAAGAAGACAATAATATTATGTACTGTGCTAAAAAAAAGTTTACTTAATTTATTTTCCTTTTTTTTAATAAAAGATTATCTTTAAAGATTATCTTTACAAAGAATACCCTCTTGATAGCACACAGGAAAAAAAAACGTTTAATTGGATTAATCAAATTTCTTGTGAAAAATACACAAGTTTAGGGATTATAAGAAATTGAAGTATACAGAAATTCTGTGTACTTCGGACAAAAAGCGTTGGTTTATTTATTGTAACCAAACTTTATGTCTATGCAACAAGATCTTTTCTCTGAGACCAACAATGAGAGCAACATAACAACAAAACGTATAACGTTTACTTGAGTACAGCATGTATTTTCCTATGTGTGTCTATTCATGTCGCGAAAAAATTACGAGTTTACGAGTAAATCGCTGCGCCTCGCGCGCAAAGAAAATTTACAACAATTGTCCGAACAAAAGTTCGTCGCACAAAAGTCGCCACGCGAAAAAAACGTTGCGCGTTATGATACGACAGCAAATTATAGGATGACTCCGCAAAGTATAGGTGGAGTTCCTCGTGGTAACGAGCAGTTCCATGATTGCGCAGTCTCGGAACTCGAACTCGCGTTCGGCTGTTCCGTTCGACACAGCTCCGAGGTGCCATGACCTTATTCTCAAAATTTCTACCTGATTCTGTGTTTATGCAGCCTGATCGAGTTCTCCAGAACGTATTTTCGTAGATGAAGGGCCGGCATAAGTAGCCAATTGATCGCCAATACTGAATTACCAACACTGTCCGAGAAGGAAAAACGTCCGATCACACGTCGACGATTTTACATTTTCGCATTTTTTTTTTGTAAATAAAGTAGCCCAAAGTTTGCCAAGGACGCATTTTCATAGATAAAAAATTGGCATAGATAATGTAAGCGATTATAATTTAATCTTCAGCACCGTCGCTGCTTACATAAGCGTTAAAGCACGAAGAACTCGAAAAGAAAAATTTGCTCATTGTTGTGAATTGTATTCCAAATTTCTTGAAGTGGAATCGCACTCGAAACGAGTGAAAAGTGGCAGCATTTCCCTTGAAGCGATGGTAAAAATACTGCCACTCGGAAGAATTTCACTCTAGCTTAGAATGGATTCTGACTATATGAGCGATTTTACTGATTAGAGTGAATATGTTCTGTGATGATCAAGACCACTCCTCAATTTGAATGAAAATATTCACTCCACGAAACTAAAGCGTGAATCTGACGTATACTCCACTTTCACAAGATATTCACTCTGATCGGTTGAAACATTTACTCATACGGAGTCAGAATTCACTCCAAGCTTAAGCGAAATATACCTTCTTCTATCTCGAGTGGTATTTTTGTTAGGGAAAATACTATCACTTTCACTCGTTTTGAGTGACATTCTGCTCCAAAAAATTTACAGAGTACTTTGCGATACTTCCCAGTCGGATATTACGTGTTCGTCTAGACTGACATCGACGATGATCGATATTTCCTCATTTCGCGTAATGAACGAACGAACCAATGAACGGGTTAGCGTGCGTGGGTCACTTGTGGTAGGTCACGGAGTCACTTTATATTCGAGAATTCCCAGGACGGCCTATCGATCCGTGCACCGGCCGAAGGGACGCCGTGTCACGGGGAGTCAAGAACCCCAGCAACCGTTTCCACGGCCGGTTGTTTGTCGCGGGATGCGGAAATTCGGATGTGCAAAAGTTCAACGGTAGATCGTGGATCAGGAGTAGCTCCGCGAGATGAAGGAGCTGAACGATTGGTGGTGCCTCGTGCCGGAGCAAAATCGTACGCCGCGCATCCCCGAAACTCTGCTCGCTCTGGACGGAAGGGTATTCGTTCTACTTGCTTCTCCCGTTCTGCGAGACTTGGATTCGCAAATCCTCTTGTTTCTCCTCGACAAGAGGAGCCTGGACTTTGCTTTCTGTTTTTCAACGATGATCGGTTATCCGCGCCCGACAGTCGTCTCTTTTTTTCACGTACTCGCATGTCTGTCCTTTTAACACCGAGGAAATATATTTGTGTCGTGGAATTGTTCGTGGAACTCGTTTATCAGTCGACAAACAGTGAGTTTCGAGCTTTATTTTTTTTTTACGCCCCGTACGTAATTTGTGAGTAATAGTAGTTGGTGAAAAAAGATTCATGAAGTGTCGGTCGTTTTGTCTTGCGTGGATCATGAATTTCCCGACAAACAGCGAAGAGCGTATTTCCAGAGATAGCCTTGTCATTATTATCACCTTACTCATATATTCATACTGCAAAGATGGATATAAACATACTGCAAAGATGGTATACAGTGTGTCATAATAACATATTTGTTTCTTGCACACAAAAGAATATATACTGCATTCAAGTAAATGTTACTTATTTCTAGTGTTTCATAGTTTATATGTCCGCAAATCTGTCGTAAGAGTTCATCATAAGAGCATCTAGTTTATTCAAATTAATTCTAAATCCTAATAAATTAAGCATTTCAATCAAGAAATATAAAATTAAAGCAAAAATTTTCAGTTTGGACAGAATGTTTTTAAAATAAAATAATTTAGTTATTCGTTGAGTATGCAAACTAAAATTGGCTTGATGTGTTCATTCAGTGGGAAAGTATAGACTCGACACAGTGGCTTGATGTGTCAAAATAGATTCAATTATAATTCGCACTGATGATCAAGTTATCTATATTTTGGAGACTAGCTGTGTCAAAAGTTGCGGATACCGTTGTTATTTTGCTCTACTTTTCATAACGGGAATTAAATCTTACATAATAAAATAGAGCGCGATATAATTATCTTTAAAAATAAAGAGAGATATGTTATCGGCGTTTATATCACACGAGTGCTAGATATAGTATTGCGTTGTTACAGACAACACACACATAGATACGTATCTAATTATTTTTTAGATACTTTTTATAGGCACTCATGTCGTCTAACGAGTATATTCGTGTACTGATAGAAAAAATGTCTAACAAATAAAATTTATTTATTTAGGGGGAGTTATTAGATTCTTTTTTTTTAGAATATAATAAACAATTGTGCTTTTGCGAAAAGCTGCGATTTAAAAAAATGTACACTAGGAAAGAAATATTAGAAAATTTTTATTTGTGGGAGTTTATTTCACACGAATAAATTTTCAATTGTTTTTGTTTCTCAGTACACATTTTTACTTGAAAAAAATTTTTCTTAGAGGAAAAATATGTATATCATTATAAGTAGGTAATTATAGTAATAATAAGTAATTATAGGTAATAATAGTAATAAGTAGGTAATTATAGTAATAACTTAGTAGTTATTAGTATTCACCGAACAAACATTTCTTTATTTTTTACCCAGCGAGAAATAACTCGTCGATCGACATCGAAAAGATGTCATTTCTCGCTGGGTAGATATTTCTTCTCTCACAAAAGGACATCACGTACTTACCGATTCTAATAAGAAATTTTTTATGAGTAGTCTTTATCCAATAATATTTCCTTGAAAATATCCAATCGATGCACTTCTCGGAATTTATAGAGAAGAAGACTGATAAAGTTTTACGTTAAAGATTCAGATCCGAGTTTCGTATCTTACGAACTTTTTCCCCCTCTTTTTATACGTATGGAAATATTAAATACATTTTATAAATACAATTGCTATTATTTCTTTGAAAAGTATAAATTATTCGAATTATAATTAAAAGAAAGAAAAAGAATACCTCGCGGCGCTGTAGCGAATGGTAATTAATTGTCCAATCATGTGCAGCATGACGAAACATATGTCGGTATAATTATTGATGTAATCGTTGTTAATCAACCCGCTAACGTAATAACGAGACTGTGAGCGAATAAAGTTTGTTCAATTTTAATAACGAAAAAATTGTCACACGTTGACGGCGATCGCGCCGTTTAATTGGGCGATGGTTTAAGGCTGACCTGGCACGGTTAAACAATCGCTTTAAAAATCATTGGCAGTGCCCCTGTTTGAGATATAACTGTGCCGCCGTGTCGAGACACTCCGCGTCCATAGTCCATTCAAACGTACAGAAATTTCTTTTATTCATACTGCATCTCAATTATAATTTGCTTTTCTAAATTGCAAGTTGTGACCTATTGCGTCAAACGTGAGCGACGTTACGCAACACTGTGGGAGTGTCCGCGAGGCGAAATTGAAAATGCAGATTCGCCGAGTGTCTTCCTGGCTGCCTGTATAATTTACATTTGTTTAAATCACTTTTTTTATTACATTCTATTTTTACTTACTTGAAATGGATTTCTTCAATCTGCTCCTGCGATCTCTTTTCCTCTTGCTCTTTCAACTTGTATACCTTGTTCCCGCTTTAAATTTCGCGTAATGCCTACCGTAACGGACTCGCTTAGGCGAACGTTGATTACGTCGCTGTGGTATAATGCCGCAAGCGGTTTGCGGTGCCGCTATCCTTGACGGCAAAATGTGGATCATGGGAAGTACAAGACCCGGAGGCAATTTCGGACGAATTTTTTCTTCCCTTTTTCATATGGAAAATATTAAATACATTTTGTAAATACAATCACTATTTTCTAATTTATTGCTATCATTTCTTCGTAAAATGTAAAAATCCGAATTATAATAGCAATAAATTAGAAAATAACGATTGTATTTACAAAATTAACAAATTTAATTACAAATTTTTTAATTTAATTAAAAATTAAAATTAACTTAACACTTCTATACATATAAAAAAAGGAGAAAAACAAATTCCCAAGGTATGGGACTCGAACCCAAGTTTTGCACTCGTTTTAAGTGAGATTTCGTCATAAGAAATTTTGAAAGTATTCTTTATTTGTTAATAGCAGCAAACACAACCTGCGATCCTTAAGTAAACTCCCTCATATTTCAGGGTATGGCGTTCACTATCGAAGAGAGACAGATCCTGGGTATACACGGTCTCCTTCCAGCAGCCGTGAAGACTCAAGAGGAACAGTTAGACCTCTGCCGCCGTAATCTCGAGCGCTACACGGACGACCTCTCGAAATATATATACCTCATAGGCCTACTGGTACATTGAACAAAGTGGTTTTTGTATCATCATCGTTCGGCTAGCCCGTCATCCTTTTGCCAAGGCTGTAGCTCTCCTTCACGCTGATTCTGACTCACAGTCTTGTTTCATAGGATAGAAACGAGAAACTCTTCTACCGTTTGTTGTCAGAGGATGTAGCCGGCATGATGCCGCTGGTGTACACGCCGACCGTGGGTCAGGCGTGCGAGAAGTTCGGCCTGGTGTATCGTAGACCGCGGGGCCTCTTCATAAGCATCCACGATAAGGATCACGTCTACGACGTTCTGACGAACTGGCCTGAGCAGGATGTGCGGGCGATCGTCGTCACGGACGGCGAGCGGATACTTGGCTTGGGTGACTTGGGTGCTCAAGGCATGGGCATTCCCATAGGAAAGCTGTCGTTGTATACCGCATTGGCTGGCATCAAGCCGCACCAATGTTTGCCCATCACTTTGGACGTTGGCACTAATAATCAGGTAAGCGAGTTCTCCTGGACAGACAGTTCGGTGTGTTTGGCATACTTCTTTGCGCGTTGTAAGCCGTGGAGAAATTCGTGGGTTAATTTCATCGGGGATATTTGATTTTCGTATTTCGTTAATATTTACGATACAATCCGATTGATATATTGATTTCCTAGACGAGAAGTTTGTCTCGTTATCCTTTGACTCGTCTAGTTCTCGCGAAGTCGAGTTAAGTTCTTGTCTGACGATAGTCCAAACTTTGATTACAAAATCATTTGAAATGAGTTGATTTTTAGATTTTGCGATACGTAGACAGTTAACCTTATGTTCTTGCAGAAATTACTAGACGATCCTCTGTACATCGGTCACAGACACAAGCGTGTCACCGGACAAAACTACGATGAACTGTTGGACGAATTCATGCAGGCCGTTGTGAAGCGGTTCGGTCAGAATACGTTAATCCAATTCGAGGATTTCGGCAACGCTAACGCCTTTAGGTTGCTCACCAAGTATCGCGACGACTATTGCACTTTCAACGACGACATTCAAGGCACCGCCTCCGTCGCCGTTGCCGGCTTACTGGCTTCACTTTGCATCACGAAGAAGAAGCTCTCGGAGAACACCATCGTGTTCCAGGGCGCCGGAGAGGTAACTATCGAAACATTCGTTCAGCACTTGGAGCAACTTACGTAAGTTACGAGAAGCTATTAATAGCGTCTTTCACCATTTTCAATTTCTCCGAAATGGATAACGACGTGGTTCTACTTCGAATTATGAGTAACTTCCAGATGCTACATTCCCAGGCAGCACAAGGTCAGCAATCGGGTCATAAGACGTCTTTAAAACATCTTTAAGACATCTTTAAGACAAGTTTATAAGATATTGTCTTAAAGATACCTTAAAGACGTCCTCTGACTTAAAGCTTAATCTACAATATGCTCTTTGCTTCTTGCTCCTTTCTCTTTATCTCTTTGATCTTAAGCTTTAAGTCAAAAAAAGATAGAAGACAAGAAACAGGACGCAAAGAGCATATTGTAGATCAGGCTTTAAAGATGTCCTAAAGACGTCTTATGATTCGATTTTGGACATTTGTGCTGTCTGGATTGCATGTGAATTTTCGTAATTCTGACTGTGATCAATCCCAGAGCAACCGATACATTAACGATTTGAAATCCTCGACGAAACTAACGAGTTCTAAACTAAAATTGAAAATCGCTTGCCCAGGCGTCGTTAGGTATCGCCTCGTTATGCGTGACGGCCATGCAAAAGGAAGGAGTGAGTGAAGAAGAAGCTAAGAAGAAGATCTGGATGGTAGATTCGAAAGGATTAATTGTGAAGAACCGTCCGCGCGGTGGGCTCACGGGACACAAGTTGGAATTCGCACGCGAGGACGAGCCGATCGACACTCTGGTGGATGTTGTGAAGACGGCCAAGCCATCGGTTATCATCGGCGCGGCCGCCATCACGGGCGCTTTCACGACAGAAATATTGCAAGAAATGGCGCGAAATAACGAGAGACCGGTTATTTTTGCTCTGAGCAACCCGACGAGCAAAGCAGAGTGCACTGCTGAGGAAGCATACACTGCTACGGAGGTTTGCAAACTTACTCATCTACAAAACTAGTGCGTCGCGTTTGGAAGATATTTTAACGAGCTCTCACGTCACGTTTGTATCTTTCCTCGACGAGAAATTAGAACGAACTTAAAGAAATATATATTTATACGCAGAATTTAATTTGAAGAGAAAGATTTTTCCTGTTTCGGACAGAGTTTATTAGACGATGATTGAATTTATGATTAGATCGCAAAAAATGCAAGTCAACGTAGAGCACCGTAAAGATATCTTCCTGCAATTTCTACCGAGACATGCATTCTCGTGCTGATGAAATTCTTCGGGACATTTAATCGACTCATCGTTTGAATCGCGCAGGGAACGTGCATATTCGCAAGTGGCTCACCTTTCCCGCCGGTCAAATACAACGGCAAAACTTTCCATCCCGGTCAAGGTAACAATAGTTACATCTTCCCTGGAATCGCGCTTGCCGCAATATGCGCCGGTATGCGCACAATTCCTGAGGAGACCTTCCTGATCGCTGCGAGAGCTCTCTCCGAGTTGGTGTCGCAGACCGACTTGGACAGTGGGAATCTTTACCCGCCATTGTCCGACATACAGAAGTGCTCGATGAGTATAGCTTGCGCGATTATGAAGTACGCTTACGAGAATTGTGAGTACGAATATTGTTATGAATCAATATCGTTGTAGTATAATGCAAACACTCGTCAATTTAATCCAGACATATATATTTAGATATATTGTCTACTTAAAGCCTAATCTATAATGTGCTTTTTGCTTCTTATTTTCTGCTTTTTATCTATTGCGCTTTCGCTTCTCGATATACTGTTTTATCGATGATTGCGTCTTTTGTAAAGCGGGATCTACAATGAAGATTTAAGTTTTAAGAAATTGACCAACCACGGTTGAATATTCTTGTAAAAATCGATTGTGGTTGGTCAATTCCTTAAAGCTTAAATCTTCATTGTAGACTCCGCTTTATGTGTTTATTTTTTCTTCTAGAATTCGTCAACTTTTGTTGAACAACAAGAAACGAAAGACAGAAGCAAAAAAATAGTAGCAATATTACATATAACATTATTATTACTAACACTGTAATAAAACACAAATGGTTCTGACAATAATTCCTTTACTATGCGATTATGGTTACAAATACCAAAGAGTTCTTTTCTCAGTGTATCAATAGTAGACGATTATCGTGTTTTTAATTAGCGTAAATTGATTTCCTTCACGCAGCGCTGGCAACAGTTTATCCAGAGCCTAAAGACTGCGAGAGCTTCATCAAGGCGCAACTATACGACACGAGCTACAAGTCGTCCGTGCCTCCAGTATATTCATGGCCGAACTTATAATGTCTCCGATCATCCAATGAAGACTTGACTTTGCACACGATTTTGGGTCCACGAGCGAGAACATATACGCCACACATGTAGTCGTGCGCGCGCGCATACACACAGTGTTCTCGAAAATTGTCAACGAATTTCGCTTACGCTATTCCTAAGAGCCTGTTGATCGGGCTTACTTTATCCGAAGCACTGCGTACGTGAGAATGTGAGCATAATTTATAAAAAAAAAAGAAGAAAATAAAAGAAATTGTTGAGGTCGCAAGGGTGAATTCGCTCATGTTGGATGCGAAGCAGCGTTGTCGAGTGTGTCGTCGACTGAGTGTATCAGTTTGCTGGTTGAACAAATAAATCTCGACGCTGACTTGAAAGAAATGTATTTATTGCTACTCGTAACATCGCTTTTCGCAGATATCCCCCGTTCGAAGAGCAGCATATGTAAGATTCGTCATATTTCGTAGATGTAGTATGAATAAAGGTTTTAAACCAAAACTTTTCTCTTATGCAAATTAAAGATGTGATGAGATAGTGGGGGACAGGGTAAAGATATTTGCATGTGTGAACACACCGCGTATAATATTCGGCATACATTCTTGACTTATAATTCAAATCCTCGTAAAATAGTAAATCTGAGCCTACAGAGACGGCAAAATTTCGCTATGATTTAGGCCAGGAATAGAAAATCGCCGGCGGCAAATCAGTAAGACCAGAAATTGCAGTCACGGTGAAAAATCTCGCGGATTCCGCGTATGAGTCGCGATGAGTCAGAATTGAAACTACGAGAGCAACTCCGTTTGAATGCAGAAAAAAACGCAGAAAAGATCTCGAAGAAAAAATTTTCTAATACAATGTATTCTTATATTTTAAGATGCACGTAATTCACACCGATGAATTGTAGATGATAGTTCTTCACACACTCCCTCCTTCGTTCGTTCGTTCACTCACGCACTCTCTCTTTCTCTCTCTCTCTCTCTCTCTCTCTCTCTCTCTCTCTCTCTCTCGATGCTTTTCTTAATGTCTTACCGACATGTGTTCGCGTAAATCTACCTGCATTATATCACTAGTTCCGACTTACTGCTAGAACACTTTCGTGGTCGTCAATTTATAACCAATAGATTATTACAAACTGCGGACCCGAGTGATCTTTGCTTCAAACTCATTATCTCTTGAATAATAGTTTAATATGGTAATAAATTTAAGGGACAAAATGTACAGTAGCGCTTAAAAAATTGTTTACAATCTCTGGGACTCTGTTACGCTACACTGAGCAGACACACTGGCGTTTGCGCGCCAGTAACAGGGACTTCGTCATCGATTCATGATCGTTTAATTCGTGGTAAAAGTAAATTGTAGACACATCAGGAGCCTTTCCTTTATTTTTGACAAGCGAGTCAGCAACCTGATCATTTGTCGTCGAATATACTCGAATTAGTCCAAGTTCCACGGCACCATCGCACTACTGCCTTCCCTACGTACAAATTCGCTCTCGAGAGATAAAGCACGAATTATATCGTGAGAAATCTTCGAATTTGATCGATGTCTTTGCACATGTGTGCCATTCTAATAGTCTCGCATTATAACGAGTTTCGTTGCTACGCAAGATAAGTTTTCATGAAAACTAAAGATATCAGAACGAAGACGTAGGGCAGTAGTAGTGTCGTTGAAAGTGGAGTGTCTGTCCAGTAGGGAAGTCGGTCCCTTTCCTAGCTTCATCGAGAGAGCGAGTGTGATCGTTCGTGGGTCTGTTGGGAGTCACCGGCTGCCCGCGGGTCAGGTAATCTCTGAGATGCCGGCAGAGCATCGAAAAACGAATGCGTCAATGAGTCCTTCAGAGTGATGCGTAGTGAGGGTTCGTATTCCAACATTCGCTGAATGAGATCAAACAGCTGACGATGTTCATCATCATCTGATAGCATATAGCGCTGTAACAAACGTTGAAGAAGTTACTTACGTGTTCGCGAGATGAGTGTAGTAGTATATAAGCCCATATCAAACCTTCTCTCTGTTGGCGATTAAGCTTTGTATTTACATACTAAAAAGCTTATACGAAATTACGAAAGATGGTCATAAATGTTTCTTGGAGCAATTCAATCAACTTTTCCTTAACATTGAACTTCAACGCAGAAATTTCAATCCTCAACGCATGGGTCGTTATGAACTTAAACAAAGCCTGACAAAATACTTACGTGTAACGGCTTGCAATTATCTCGCACATATCTGCCAGCTGAACTCTTGTCATCCCAGTCCAACTTGCCATGATAGAAGTACTTGGTCTTGGTTTTGCGTGCCATACGATGCGGTATCGTGCCAAGTATACGCTCCATCATCGCCAGGTGTTCGCGATTATCGTGTGTTTGGAATAACGTGATGCCCAGGTATAACTCGAACAGGATGCAGCCAATGGACCAGACGTCGCAGGGCTGGGACCAACCCAGTTCTGCAATTCAGAAGCGCAACACGACGTAACACGACTAGCTGTGATATAATGCGTAATAACGCGCGTGCGATCGGAGATATTTTAAGAGAGATGCTCACCTAAAATTACCTCGGGCGCTCTGTAGTGTCTCGTGCTAACGATCGTGCTATGATGTTCATGATCGAACGTAGCGCTGCCAAAGTCGATGAGCCTGATGTCGGTTCGTTTCACGCGTCTCACGTCCCTCCGCTTGAAAAGGGAAAGCTTTTTTGGAACACTTTAGAATAGTAGCTTACCCTACATACCATAATTGAAGCTCTCAAACGATCGTACGATACAGATAGACGCTAACGAAGACAGCACACACCTTTTTGCTGTTATACGTGCTATCGTAATCCGAATCGACGAACAGTATGTTCTCCGGCTTGAGATCCGTGTGCGTGAGTTTGTTGTCATGTAAGAATTTCACTGCGTAGCACAGCTGGTAGCCCATATGCCTAACATGTTCCAATGGGTACGGCTGATAACTGTTGTCCCTCTGCAAAAGACAATCCTAGATTAATATTATTAAGCCAGAGGATTGTCGTCGTCACGGTGCATCGTGCTAGTACTTACTAGGAAGTCAAAAACGCTCAAGCCGAGCATCTCGAAGGCGATACACATGTGCCCATGATAATTGAACCAGTCGAGCATTTTCACGCAAAGACTGCAACGCGATGGAAGACAATTTAGCAATCTAGATTATTAATCGTAATAACAGAAAACGTTTTTACATGTAGGTTGGAATAAATGGAAAGAAATGAACGATCGTATACTAACTGCTGGCCTTCGGGATCCTTAACGGCGATCTTCTCTAGCGCATTAATCTCCAACTTTGCAGCTTCTCGGTATTTTTCCACATTCTTGATGATCTTCAGAGCCATTACGTGATCCCTACAACATTTATTGTCATGATTCACGATACTGGGAAGAAGCTTCACGCCAATTCAAGACTCATCGTCTCGAGAGAGAAGACGAGTCGTCGCGCCCACGAATAGGAAAACACTTTTCCGGTGTGGAAAGCGCGATCGCGTTCGCCGGCGTTCCGCAAACCGTGATTCCGTATTCCGTTAAAGAGATCCGCGGCCGTCGGGAACGCCCGACTCGTAAAACAAAGTGCAAGGCCATCCTATTATTGCGACCACTCGCGCGTCATTTCGCGACAGCGTCGGACAGCTATTTCTGCGCCGCGCCGAGAGCACTCGCACACTCGAGGAGTCGTCGCGACGCGCCCGCGCATTTAGGATTTCGCCTCGGCGCACAAAACGAGGATGACGCGCGCGCGAATCAGAAGAGATTCGTGAAGGCGAGCGCCGAGGAACAAAACAGAGAGCGAGAAAGAGAAATATACAGAGAGATGAACAGATATCTAGATGGAGAAGGAGGTAGAAAGAGAAAGAGAGAGAAGCGCGAGACGCAGATTACCTACGTATACGTGTGAACTGTCACACTTACATTTGCAAGTCCTTAACCTTGACAACTTTTCCAAAAGTACCCTCTCCTAGGGTGGCCAGTACTTTATCTGCAATGTAAAAATCGGGGTAAATGCCCAGCGGATACGGGCCTCGCGACCCACGGAGAGCGCTCGCCCGCGTTGCCCGCGCGTGCGCGCTGCCGGCGACCCGGAGAGGCGCACCCTCCCGCTCACCTTCGGGCGGGTGACCCGCGCCTGTCGCTCTACCGAGATAAGGGAGACCAGAGAAAGGTCTCCCGCGCCAAGGAGAACCGTCGCGCTCGGAAACAAAAAGGACATACGTGAGGGAGAGAAACACGGGCGAGACTCTTCAGCGTGGGCGCTCGGCCGTTCTCGTGTCGGCTTTATAATATTGTATGTCGCGCGCGGCTTCACGCGAGTATAACGAATAAATGAAGAATGCTAATTGTGGAGAGATTTAGCAATGATATCGACCGGAACTGCCGCTCTCCTAGAGCACCCTGCGATTGGGTGGTGGAGCCCTAACAACCGAACCGAACGGACGCGCGAGACGTGGCATTTACTGTCGGCCGCG
>NW_022639649.1:199090-253780 GCF_010583005.1 Odontomachus brunneus
GGGGGGGGGGGGGGGGAGGAAGAGGTGGAGGAGAAGAAGAAGAGACCGTCGTCTCTCGTTTTTCATCTTCTCTTTTTCCTCTCATCGTTCGCGACGCGGCGCGGCGCGACGCGATGCGTAGGCGAGAGACGACAATCGAGACAGAGAAAACGGCGATCGGACGGGACAGGGCGAACGAACGCGTGAGAGTAAATGCCAGGTGTCCTCGCGCGGGTATCAAGAGCAAGAGGAACACGTCATCCCGAGAAGGACGTATCGAGGAGATAGCGCAAGCGGGACTTTCGTCTCTTTTCCATTCGTTTCTTTTGCTTCTCTTTTGAATCTCTGCTCCCTTCCTCCGACTGTCTCTGTCTCCGTGCCACCCTCACCGTGTCCCACGAGAACCGCGAGGAGGGTTCGCGTGTCCCTCGGACAGGGAGCCGCGAGAAGGACAAGATGAAAAGATACTTTATTGCGCCGACTTCCCGATAATCGTCGTCGTCGAGGTGACGGGTTCCCTGACGTACCGTCGAGACACGTGGTGTGAACGCCACGACGTCACTGCTACTACTAATGTTATCTTTTTTTTTGTGTTCTGAAATAAATCGTTAGACAAAGACAGACAGATAGAGATAATTCTATTCTTTTTTTTTTTTTCTATCTTTTTGTCTTTCGCGTACTCCGGCTTTTGTAGCTACGCGTAAGATTAGCGTTTGGAAAGTTCAATGAGAAGAACTCTCGATCGCGCGACAGAGAACCGCGCGTTGTATTACTAACGAGTGGTATCCATATAAAATGTGTATATAACATGTCTATGTACGCGCGTACGTGTACACTGAACAGCGACGCTCAGCGAGAACATCGACAACATCGACAATGTGATTAGCGCGTGAAACTGTTACTTTTGTCGTGGTGTAGATATTGTTCCACAGTATATAAAATGCCTACTGTTTAGGCGGGGAGAAGTGAAAGAGAAATAGAAAAAGAAAGAGAGAGAGAGAGAGAGAGAGAGAGAGAGAGAGAGAGAGAGAGAGAGAGAGAAAGAAAGAGAGAAAGAGAATAGTGTGCAACAGAGAGTAAAAGAGAGAAGGACCTATTGTAGAGATTAAATACTGCATAATAAAGAATAAAAGAAATGAAAGAGAAGGCTAAGTATCAGAAGATAGAGGCATAGACAGACAGACAGACAGACAGACAGACAGACAGATGAGAAGAATGATACAGAGACAGAGAAAGAAAAATGAGAAAGAGAGACAGAGTATGGGCAGATACCGCAGATAACCGTCCGATCGATCGATCAATCAATCGACCTGAGGCTTTGCTTAAATCTACTACAATGAGTGTATTCACGTATTCACGAACATCTATTTGCCAGGATGTCGCCGGATTGGTATACAAGGTGGCCGTCTTCGTCGTCCTCGACGGAGGGCGGTCGTGGGCTCTATTCGGGCCGGCGGTATCAGTAATCGACGCGTGCCAAGAGAAGGACCCAAACGCAGGCCGCGGACCACACCACCACCGATGGTTCGGTATCCCGTTTCGCGTCGGTCGGGCCGATTCGTTATCGTCGAGTGGAGACAGTAGGCGTCGCACCCGGAGTTGCGTAGTGGTTGCGTGTGTACCCGGGGAGTCGAGCGCCGTGTTGCAGTAGTGTTGTAGTTGATGGTAGTAGCCGGCCACATCCGCGTCCACGTGGGCAGCCATCGGGCATCAGGGTGTAGGTGTAGTAAAGGGAAGAGCGGCGGGTCCACCATTAGTCCCGGCAACATCCCACCGTGTCGTCCACCACACCACCGCCACCACCACCGTCGCGAGTCGGCCGACGAAACCCGTGTAACACGCGGTAGAGGACGTGTGTAAGCACGGGACGAACGTACGAGTGTGTCGGTGGGGGTAGGAGGGTAGGATAACATCATGGGCATCATCATCATCATCATTATCATCATCATCATCATCATTATCGTCGTCGTCGTCGTGATCATCGTCGTAGTCGGTCATCGTCATCGCCACCGCCATCATCGCCATCATCATCATCATCATCACCGTCGTGTGTGATCGTGATTATGATTGTGATCATAATCATCGTCATCATTATCATCATCACATCATCGAGTGAGAAGAGACAGAGAGAGAGAGAGTGGCCAAACCGATCCGAGCGCCCGCCAGTCGACCATAGTGAGTGCGAGAGAGACCAATCCGTCGTGTGTGCCATTTCCATTCCATTCCATTCCATTACAACGGAGATGGTAACCCAACAATCAGAGAGAAAGGGGAGAGGGCAAAATGGTTTGCCAAGTCAGAAAGTTGCGGTTACGAATTTACCATTTTTCGGCACAAAGCGCGTGACTATGTGCCTTTCTTTTCTTTATCTCTCTTTTATTTATTTTCTTTTACGACACTGGTTTCCCTATTCTTTTTCTTTTCTTTTATTATTATTATTATTATTATTAATTACTTATTTCCGTTTGAGAGTTTGCGTTTGCTTTTTCTTTATGTATTTTGCCTTTAATCTCGCTCGCCTACTCGCGTTTAAACGTCTATACTCGTGTTTAGAGACCCGATTTTTTTTATGCGCGTGTCTCTCGAAGAAGAGAGAATCCCATATCCCGGACACGCGCACGGCTCTATTGTCGGGCATGGAGCACTTCGTACGACATGAAACGACCATGAATGCGCATTCTAACGTAGACATATAGAGAAAAGCAGAGAGAGAATCATGTGCGTTATGTACATATACAAATCGCGGCAAGGTACATGGCAAATGATTTTTAATGACTATATACATAAATATTATGTATATACATATATATGTATACACGTGCATTTTTATACTCCATTAGATCGGCGATTACTCTGCTAACGAGACAACGAATTGTTCTCCATTTAATATCGCGGTGAAGAATAGAAGAGAAAAAAAATTAAAAAAAAGAAATCTCAAAAACTAAAAGAACAACGGATCAAAGGACAGTTTCTTCGAAGTGCTCGTGACGCGCGTTATCTGTTTCGTTCTCTTTTGTATTCTATCTTTGTTCTTTTTTTGACACGCTAATGGAGAGATAGTTGTTAAATTGTTAATTGTTTATATAAGGTACTTACGTGTGCGCGCGAACGGCTGCTCCACGACGATCGGAGAAAATCGTACGATCGTCGTGGGGCGAGTCCATCGCGACAATTATCGGCGCAAGGCGACACTGATCGGCGATTTTTCGATCCTACCTTATCGAGAACGCGCAAACACCGATCTATATCTACTTACGGATCGCCGATCGCGCTACTAAGTCATTACTACACTCGGTGGAGCAAAACGGAAAGTATTTGAAGAAGAAGAGAAGCAGGGCCGCGTACTCTCTCGTAGTTCTCGACGTAGTGCTTCGTCGTCGGGACGACGGTTATCGAGATATAAGCCGCTACAACGATGTAGCTGCAACCCTGATCAAGATCAATGATCAAGTCGTTCGACTTTTCTGACTACTGCCGTTCATGTACGCCGGCGTACACACCCAATCTTGGATCCACAATGAACGTGTGGTAAAGAGACATTTCGAAAAAGACATTTCTAAGCTGTCCGATAATTATACGTAGATCGAGCTTTATTAGGCGTATAAATTAATTCGTGACCTTTCTTTCATAAATCGATTGGAAATCATTTGTTGAGTGACATCAAGTTGTTCAGCAAGTTCTTGTTGTGTTTGACAAGGATTTTCTTGTAACAGCTTTTAAAATTTCTAGTCTTCAATTTTTTCTAGCGCTCCAGGACATACTTGATCGGAAAAAGATCAAAATTGCTATTTCAAAATCTTATAATCTCTGATATCATTTTTTACATGTACTTTCCCTTAAAGGAGAGCAAATCATTTCCTTATCCTTAAGAGCATTTTTTTTAGTTGAAATGCAAAAAGAATGCAGTGTCTAATATGCTGCTTATAGAATGACGTTGTGTTTAATATTACTGTGAGATTATATCGTTACACACACACCAGATCGAGTTATATGATGTTTTTTTTATTTTAAGGTTGACGACACTCCAAAACTCCACGGATAAATACAACGGGTAAAAGATTTGAATTCAAAAAAATGTTACAGTTGATTAATTGTAAGGGCAACGAATTAATTTGTACACCTAATAATTATTGATATAAATAGCGCCTCTATATCATGAATGCATTTTGGTAATGGAACGCAACTCTCTCGCGCTGAGAGAAAAAATATCTAAGAGACAGTAAATATTTATTCGACAGATGCCGATAACATATCTACTTATATCAATATAAAATATTTTTAAATGCGAAAATATATATTCTCTTAACACTTGAAAAAAACTTTAGCTCTTTTCATGAGAGCAATTGTTTATTCTATTAAAAAAAAAAATATATATATATATATATATAAGGGAATTTAGATTTAAATAAATATATATTGTTAGCGTACCCACCAAATGAATATTTAGTATTTTTTATATATTTTTTTCTCTCAATATTTTATATTTTTTTCTCTCAATATTCAAAGGAACTGAATTTGCAATCGAGAAGCTTATCTTCTCGAACCGTTTTAAATATTTGAAAAGTAAAGATCGTCTCATGAAAGTATGGAAACTTTCTTTTGTCTTGTATTAAGAGAAAAACGTAGTGATAGCAACTATGTGGGTGACAACAGGGGGCCCATCCTTAGAACATATTATGTACATGAAAGGGGAATGCGGGCACTGAAAATATATCCAAGTTGCGTGCAAAAGGGAAAGGTTGCGAGAGACTAATCGTCTTCTGTATAAGTGCGTCGAAATCATCAGCCAATAGTTTCGACGGTTTCTATACTGTATAATTTCAGCGCGTGCGCACAGAAGACTTTTAGTCCTTATCTCCTTTCTCTCTCGCATGCAACTTGAGCACACTTTTGATTCACAAGAGACAAAGGCATTTGCTTTCCATGTAAATATGTTCTAAGTAAACATCTCGTTTTATATCTTGCCAGATGCAACCCGCGTGTGATTCTAAATCCAAGTTGCAAAAAACACTTTTGCGACATCGGTGGGTAACCAATTGGCTAGTTAGACTTTCTAGTGACTCTGAATCACTCCTCATAGCGCGACAACGTGAAGGAAAAGGAGATTGCTAAGACGGAAGGAGTTCGTATACGAGTTGCACCTCTATACGCGCACACAAGGCAAACAGACAGACAGACAGACAGACAGACACGCATACGCACACACGCGCGAGGAAGGCAACGGGAAGGCGAGAGGACGACAACAGCGGCAACGGACACGCTCTGCTTCAAGTGGCGCCGCTTTCGCGAGCGCGCGACCACCAACCCGGGTGCTTCGGTTCGACAACTTACAATCGCGCCGTGGATCGCGTCCACCACGTCGCCGATCACACTCGCGCCCGTCGACGCTACCACAGTGCCCCCCTTCGACGCGTGGTCCTTTCGACTGTTATGCTGCTGATGATTGCTCTTTCTATACTTGCTGGCGATAATGTCCGTCGTGCTGGGCTGCACGTTCGCTTGTCCACCCGCCGCCAACTGGCTGTACGCGTCCTCCATGGCGGCGTACTTCAAGATAAGACTCTGAATCTCCTTTCGTTTGGCCGCTCTGTCCGAAATGGTCGGATCCTCGTCCTCCGTGAGCGCGTCGTGCGCGGTTTGGACGATATCACTCTGCACCATGTTCTCGGGAATAATTTGCGCGTTGCTGTTGACGATCGGCGTCTTGTCCCGGTCGATTGTGACCTGCGAGTTGTCGATGAACGTCGACGGATCGACCCTGACCGGTCGGGACAGTCGAAGGGAGGTCGAGTAAGCCTCCAACTGCTCGCTCTTGCCGTTCCGGTGCGGCCGCACTTTCCGACTGCGTGTTTCCGCGTGACCGGACTTGTGCCTGCCGTAGCGGCGATAAGTCTCTGAGTTCAATAAGTTGTGCCGATCAGTGCGGCTGTAGGCTGGTGTCTTCTCGCGTCTGGGCTCCCGGCCCATCGCGGAGCTCACATAGGGGTAAGCCTTCTCGCTTAGCAACACGCAGGTGGAACTCTTGACGATGCTGCGTGTCACCGACGGCTCCAGCGTCTTGTCGTCGCGCACGAAGGGACTGTTGTCTCGATGATAGTAACTATGATCACGCTGCTCCTGCTTCCGAGAGTAAGTGCGGCTAATCCGCTCCGAGTCGTTGGCATGTCTTTTGCCGGCGTACTTGTCCAGAATCGTGCTGTACTTGTCCTCCAGGCGGCTCCGCGTGCTACCAAGTCGACCAATATTGGGCGATCGTCTGGAGGTCGCGCCTCCCACGCTGCAATCGTTGAGGGTGGACGTTCCGCGCACCCTCGTGGTCAGCTTCTGGAGCAGACTCGTGCAGGAGTCGCTCAACATCTGCGTGACACTCGTGGACGAACGGGCATAGCGGTTGCGGGCTCGCGAGTCCTGCCGAGAGGTCGACATGGTGTCGCGCGGCGCGAATATGAACATTTGGAGTGACTGTGACGGTTCTCCAGAGGTCTCAAGATCTTACGAAGAAGCTCCTGACGAGCAATATCTCGAAAAATTTCGTAGTACCCAAAGTCGTCCTAACGGATCTCACGAGGCGATTTCATAACGACGACATGCTGAAGTTTCGGCGGATACACCGCGTCGGAGGAGAGCTCGCGGAAGAAGAGCAATCCACAGAGACAGCGAGGTTGACGAGAGGATCTTCTACGCAGGTACATCACTACGCCGGAGAGGCGCGAACACGCCGAGCGAGCACGCGCGCGCGAGAGGGACGCCGTCGAGGAAGGCACTAAACTATGACCACGACGAGGGTCACGGAGACGACGACGACGACGACGACGACGACGACGACGATGGCCGGGCGACGTCGGCCGTTCACGAAGACGACGAAGACGACTACGACGAGGAGGAGGCGAGACTCGGTGCGCCCCGCCAAATACTCTCTCGTCGCACTAAAAATATCAAGGAGCGGTGGTGAGCCCGCGAACGATTCGTCCTCCTCTCTCGAAACCGACTCTTCGAGAGCGATCAGAAGCGGAGCGGTAGAGAGGAGAGAGAGAGAGAGAGAGAGAGAGAGAGAGAGAGAGAGGGAGGGAGAGAGAAAGAAAGAGAAAGAGAGAAGCTGATAGCGTAACTCGGGAACAAGATTGCGGCAAAAGAGAGGGACGAATAGAAATAGAGAAAGAGAAGCCAGGTGCAAGTGAGCAGAAGAAGAAGAGAAACGGAAAGAGAACCGAAGGAGAAGGAGGAGAAGGAGGAGAAGATGATGAAGGAGGGATCACCACCGGGTGGTATTACGTAAATTGCTTCGCGCTTCTTCGGTACGGGGTGTCGAAGTTCGGTACACTCCGAGGAGCTTGGCGAACGCCGAGCGTGTGCTTCCTGATGCGCGCATAACAGAAGATGCAGAAGAGCCGCTTCGCGCAGAGGCGCAAAGGACGCTTCTACTCGGCACGCGCAGCGGGAAAACGTACTTGCGTTTTCGCACGCGGCGTGACGCGCCGCGCGTCGTCTCGCGCCTGCACCTTGACACACATAGAAATTGCAAAACGGCCGCGACGCCAATTCGATGTAGAGTAGGTCTGTCGCGCGACCGAATATTGGCTACCGGTCTGAGACAACGTTGGCGTCTCTCAACGGGCGAGAAGCGATGTTACAATCCGCGACGGGCAGATCGTGTCTATGAAACGGAGAAGAGTCAAAACCAAGCTGTCCGTTTCGGACAGATCAAAGAACATAGATGAGCATTCGTAGGAAGAGAAAATTGATGAAAGACACGAATCCTCCGGAGTAAGCTCTATAACAAGCTTTGGGAACGGGAACTATCAAAATTGGTCGATCTCATCTGGACGCGAAGTGAAACGACGACGCGCGGAAAGCGGATCTCGTTAACTCGGAAATAAACAGGTAAACGGAATATGGGACGCGCGAGCGCATGTTAGAGAGGAGACCCAGTTGGTCTAGATGAAATCGAAGGCGCCCGAGATCAACGGAATGGTTCGTGGCACTCTGGTACTATTAATAAAGCCCGGGTTGTCTTCAAGGTCGCGACGTTGAAGCGTAGATCGTTCTATCGCAGATTTTCCCTGCCGAGTCTGGTGTGTATCGATATAAATAAGTGACAAAATAGCGGCGCAGTTTGCCCCGCGAGACTCTGCTTCGCCCACAAGAGCAGCGTGTATACCGCATCATCGGTTTCCTGATACATCTCCGAAATATTTCCCGGTGAAGCCAAGCCGATCAACTTGGCTCGAGTTCGGGATCGGGACTATTTGAGAATCCGGATGTGTACGCGCGCGCATTTCGTCGGAATAACGGGAGACGAGTTAATGCGTCGTCCGACCGATGAGGCGATGCCTGAAACCACAAGAGGAACCCCCTCGTGAAATTCGCGAACAATCGTGAGAGCGAGCGCGTCAGTTAAGAGTGCAGATGAACGGTGACAACTAACTGATAGGGAGAGTGAATTGGAAGCCACAGAGCGAAGTGGCTCGGAAACACTAGCGCCAGCTGGACTGCCGCAAGAGTGAATCATGGAGCGTCGTCGAATCACGGGATTCCCTCTTACCGAATCGGCCGCGTTATTATGACAACGGAAGTGCTAGCGACATTGTGCAAGCTACGCGCCGAAAGCTCGCGCGCGTCTTCTTCCGCTCCCTATCTCGGGAAGACATTGACCAAGGTTAGGCTACGCTACTGGGTTAAAAGCAACGAGGTAAAGAGGAAGAAGAGGAGGAGAGAAGAGAACGGGAGGACACGACGCCGCTGCTGGAGAGTCGTTCGCTTCGTTTTCTAAGCTGCGTCTCCTCCTCGTCTTCTTCTTCTTCTTCGAGAACGGGCCAAGCCAAATATAAACCGGTGGTAGCTTGAAACGCGTGCGCCACGATCGTCACGCGTACAGAAGACCAACTCGCCGTCAGCGCGTCGAGTTTAAATGTTAAAGTCCTGGCTGGTTGACCAGCTCGGCAGAGGCTCGCGTCGTGTCACCGCTGCTGTTACATGGCGGAGGGCCAACAGAAATGGGCGCCTATACATTCTTCGTGTTAACGCTTTCACCGGGCAAGATATAGTTTCGAATTTTTACATGTATTTTCGGGATACCCTAAAAGCTTCTCATCAAAAGGCCACAGTGACTGCGGCAAATCAAATCTTGAAAGAGCTTGCTACGTTTTAACGTTTTAAGAAAAAGTAACAGCAGAGAAATCAAACACATTTAACCGTCTAAAATTTGCAAGAAGGTAATTCCGACTTCTCAATTTGACTTTGAAGCTGTTAAAATACCACCACCTTCGCGAGATGGTTTCAACGTGGACAACTGCTACAACAATTTTATGACCGAGAAACTCGTGGTACATTAGACTCTTCAGAGTGACGAACATTGCACAGCCATATTCGCAAAGACGACGAAGCCGACAAGAGTCTCGGAGAAGACATCGTCGAAAGTTGCCGGCTCGCGCGAGGAAAGGATTCAAGTGAGCGCAGACTCGAGCGACCAGTTTTTACACGTCCTGTCCGTTGTTAATCTCCTCGTCTGGTTAACATGATCGTGTTCCCAACGACAAAAATGTGAGATTTCACGAGGTAGACCGCGATGGGTGCGACGACGTCGAGTCTGCAGTCACCGCGTCACGGCTCACGAGGGGATAATCGGGATAGATAGGCAAGGCCTCCTAAGAAGAACCGGCGCGACAGCAAAAACACCGAGCATGAACACGCGCAACACACGGCGCCGCTTGTTACGCGAAGGACTTCGGTGCACTCTTGCTACCTCGGAGGACGACGTATCGTTAGCTTCAGGCGTGACGTCGAGTTTCGCGTCGAACTCCCTGCTGGTGGCCTCGGTGGTGGCGTTGCGCTGCAGCCAGGCGTCCCAGTCGTGACGCGGCCACCAGGGTACGCTTGCCGGCACTAGCATGTTCAGTTCTTGACTCGCCATCGTACGGAAGGTCGACGAGAACGACGGTGACGACGACGTGGCCGACAGTGGAGCATTGTTGGTCACCTCGCCGTGGCCGTCCAGCGCGGTCCAACTTCCAGGATCCAGGTTGACGGTGTACACGAGACAACGCGGTTACTTTAGCCGGCTCTTGGGCTACACCTCGCTCCGTTTCGCGTCGCGCCGGCTCTCACGGACACATCTTGCCAACTGCAACCCGCGCGTATTTCTAAATCCAGGTTGCGGGCGATTCTGGGTCGCCTGTCGACCGGTGTGTCGCCGGGCCGTTCTTCTTCCTATCGGCCGCGATGCCTGGTGCACGCGCGTCCGCTTCCGGCGAACCGGCCTGTTTGCCGGGGCGACGTTCCTCCTGCTCGACGACGACGGCGGCGACGGCGACGAGGAAGAAGAGAAGGAAGAGGAGGAGGAAGAAGATGACGACGATGTTGCGTTGGCCATCTGGCGCAAACTCGCACTAAAACCGCGGCGAAACTGCGTGACGAGTCCCCCTCGAAAATAGTCACCGGTCGAAAATAGCCGGCGTCGGGTAAGAAAGAAGAATCATCGGCATTCGCTCCGAGTATACGCGCCGTGTGTACCCATTGCGCCACGAGATTCTCCAGAAACTGGATCTCCCGTCATGCGTTGAGACTCGATAAGTAGCATAAGAACTAATTCGGATGACTCAAGGAGCTGGACTACACAATGTTGTCAAGAGCAAGCTTAGAAACTACAGAAACCGAAACCCCAGCACGAATCCCATTCCTTCGTTCGTTCGATTATACCAATTCCTGTGCTGCGTGTCCATCACCTTGAGTTTTTCTATGTCATTATGGAGCTTGCCTGAAGCTCGATAGTAGTATAAGTACACAAGAATGAGAGTTCCAGAGAGTTGTTTGGATAAGAGTGCGTTCCACACGAACAATTAATTTCTCTGCATTGTCTCAAGTCTACTAGTACAAAGTCTCTGTGAGGAATTCTCTTGAAAGTACAGAGTTAAGGTCTGCATTGAGGCATACTAATACTTGAGATCTGTCTCAACTGAAATACTTAGATTTGAGTTCAGAGTTAGATGAGAATTTTTCAGTCAAATCGCGATTACAGACATACAAGTGTCATACATATTATAATTCAGCTAAAAAACTTTGAACTCTAGATAAAAATCTGAATATTTCATATGAGACAAATTTCAAGTGACAACTATTAGCACGAGTCTAAGAGTTGTTATTTGAAACTTGTCTCATGTGAAATGCTCAGATTTTTATTCAGAGTCAGGCTCATGCTTTTCAGTGGAATTGATTCGTGTAACATTTGTATCTATAATAGCAATTCAACTAAAAAAAAAAAAAACTTATTTAATCCTGGATTCTGTATCTCATTTGAGATAGATTTCAAGCAATAACTGTTAATACGTTCCTAAGATCTATATCAACAGTCTGAATTTAGAGTTAGATATCAGTTTTTCAGTTGAATTGCGATTACGAAGCATAATGTCATATGATTCAACTAAAAAACTCTGATGCAACTTGAAATCCAGATCTAAGTATCTCATGAGATAAATTTCAAGCAAGGACCATAAACACAAGCCTAAGACATTCTATTTTTTGTGTTTTGTGTTTATCAATATCTGACTTATATATTTTTTTATATATTTTTTTTATATATTTTTTATATTAATATTTGACAGACGCATTCATGAATACAGGCGCTATTTCATATATATACAGGGTGAGCCAAATGTATGGATACACCCGAATAAATTTTCAGGACAAGATTTTCGGAGAAAGTGACATGAACAAAAGTTGCTCGAGCATAAAAGAACTATCTGTTGGTGACCTTGGATTTAACCTTGGCCTCAACCTTCAAGGTTATTTGGAGGTCAACTTTGCTTTTTTAAATAGAAAAATATATTTTTTATTACGGAATTTTATTCTACATAAAAAAACAAACAATTTTGTTTGAAAAATAGGACTTTTTCATACGATTTGTATTTTTTAAGGTATTTACGGAAATATCTACAAAATTATTAGTTTCAATAATTTTTTACTCAAATTTTACCAACTTTATCAAAAAATAACAAGAGATAAAAATTACGTATTTTCTTCTTATAGAGCTCTGCAAATTTTTTCAGAATTTTCTAATTAATTTTTTAGTAATGCATTTTTTTGTATTTTCTTGAAATACTAAAAGTTTATATCAAATTTTGAAAAAATTCTCAAAGCTCTATGAAAAAAAATAAAAAATTTTTATCTCTTGCTATTTTTCGATAAAGTTAATTCGAATAAAAAATTATTGAAACCAATAATTTTGTAGATATTTTCGTAAATATCTTAGAAAATAGAGGTATAAACATTTTTTTCGGACAGAAGTTGTTTAATTACGTAGAATAAAATTCTATAATAAAACATACATGTTTCTATTTAAAAAAGCAAAGTTGATCTACAAATAACCTTGAAGTTTAGGGTCAAGGTTATATCCAAGGTCACCAGCAGATAGTTATTTTAGGTCCGAACCACTTTTATTCAGGTCACTTTTTCCAAAAATCCTGAAGATTTATTTGTGTGTATCCATACATTTGGCCCACCCTGTATATTTATATCTAAAAATTTGTTCTGCAATAAATTCTCTTCTACGAGACAATCTGGGTTATTTGTGCACACATCGTGAAGATACGAGAGAGTACTGAATGCGGCTCGCTGCTAATAGTGTATGTTTGGATCGGAGGTCGATGGTATATGATCGAATCGACTGTTCGTAGGTCGTCGGTCGTGTGTCGCGTGTGGCGCCGTACAACAAATGACGGGCAGGAGCGCATATAAATTATTGACGCTATACTACATGTACCATGTCATCGCTTGGACTCACCTGACTTCTGGACGGCGATCGATGGCGGTGTCGCTCCTGGCTGGGCGACGATGTAGCGTGATGGCGATGCATACGTGTACGTCGGGAGGACGTAGGATGTCCCAAGTAGACGCGATCCCGATCACGATCGCGATGTCCATGCTGTCGGCCACTACTGGGTGATCGACGATGACTGCGCTTGTATCGGCGCTCCTGGCTGGTGCCACGCTCGTGCTGACGAGACCTCAGCACTCGCTCCCCGCTGAAACACGACACGAACGATCAGTTGATCGGCAAATTTACTTCTCGCTGGTACGAACAAAAGTGTCAGATATTAAGAAGTATTTATCAATAATTAAACTTCAAGTCTTCAAAGGCTGAAAATATACTTTCGGTTTGCTTTCTCATTGCTTCAATATTTACTACGGCCTTTTAGTTTCAATGATTAAAAAATAATTATGGGATAAAGAATTCAATAAACAATAGGCGACTTGTGAAGTGATATTAATGAGAGATTAATCACGAAAGAATCTATTGGAACTGTAAAGTGAAATTTCACTCGCGCTTTGCTTGCCGACAAACGCGATTGTTGTACCTTTTTACCATGTTGACAGATGAACAGAGAGACACTGGCAGGTTGTGTCAATAATAAGATAATATGAAGAATAGAAAGCAAATCACACGGAGGTATCGATAATAATGTTTGTAAATACAAATGAACGGGAAAAAAAACAAGAAGCAAAGTTTCACGCTCGACGACGAGACTCTATCAAGGACATGCGACAGATCTTTAAATATACAATATATTTTGACGTTATCGATTTACCTCTTGTGGAAAACAGAAGATTTTCACTTAACATCTAAATGTTTTCCGAGTTTTCTGTACATTTTTTCACGTCCAACAGCTCGTAAGAGTAAAATTAATATTTTCGAATCTCCTGAATCGTTATATATTAACTTAAAATAGTCGCTTTATTTTTTATGCGATATAAATATATCAAGCAATAACGCGGCGCACAAGTCGAAGAGCGTTTAGCACGATTTGGAGCGCAACTAAGTGGGAATCAAGGTTGATTGTTCTGTCACGTGTAAAACCCGCTCCTATTCGAGTTTGTATAACCATGAGATGACCTAATTAAACTGCTTTCCTCAAATAGACTATCAAGATTGATACCTCATTATCACATTGATACCTCACTAATGATACCTTGTTTTGCATTAGAACATTAATAAAATATTAATAAGAACAACCGAAACGAAAACACGAAAGCTACATGATTAGGCGTATATTCACGATGAATAACAATACTAAAGCATCGAAAGGATTCTTTTCTTGCCGTCACGAAACCACAGAAACCTAGAAAAGCGAGAGAGAACTCGCTCAACCCGTTAAAAATACATTCGTCCTAAGACCAACCATAAGATCGTGCCAATACACACCTAAAATAACCTCATTCTTAACGGATATTCTCTTTTTTATACATGGTCTTAAGAGGATTGCTCTAAAATCAGAGTAAAAATATTGTAACGCTCAAAAAAAAAACTCTAATTGTAAAGTGTGCTGTGTTTTTGTTTCCTGTATTCCAAGCAAACATTCTTAACGAAAAAATATTTTTCTGTGTTACAAAGATCTTATGTAAATTTATGCTTTTTGTTTTACCATCTTTTAATGGAAAACATGACCACGTATATAAAGAGAAATCTTTTTGTGTATAAACATTCCGTGTATTTTTAAATATATGAAATACTTGAGACAATTAACATTTACTGTATTGAATGTAGTATGCAGTTTTCTATATGCATAAGAGAATACCCTCTAAGAATAAGATCATATTTTCTTTCATCGAACATTACGCGACGGTTTCGTCAACACTGAGCAACGAATGACGTTTTCTCGGTGTCTTATGATACATTATAGCGGCAACGTCTTCCATGACGAAATTGCCACCGTTAACATTGACCGCGTAAGAATCGCCCTCAGTTATAAACATCTCCCTTTCTCCCCTGCTCCCTCCCGTTCACCAACATTGTCTTCTTACGGGGAGTTTTGTAAAAATATACAGGAGTATTTTCGTCAGCTGACCGCGGCAGCTGAGCTGATGTGGGGACTAAGAAGGCTTGGAAATTCGCTCGCGACGCCTCGATGATGATTCACGAACGGAAGTCGTTCGACAAAGCTCGCTCACTCGCTCGTTCTCTCTCTAATTGGGCAGCGCTCCAACGAACTACGATGAATTTCAATTGTTTGCCGTTTTCGACGGAAAATATTCGTGGCAGGATTAATTTGTCACTTGAACCGCGCACACGCGCTGGACTATTGTTCCACCAGTGTCGATATATCAGCGGAGTGATACCAACGCCGATGAAGACAATAGCGAGACGCGCAAAAGGATCCGATGATGAGCCGTTTTGAGTGACACGTCGGAGGCGGCATTGTTGAGCACCTTTTTTTTTTTTCTTTTCTGCATCGCGGTGCATTAACCGTGTGATAGGTTCACGGTCAGACTCCGAACCTTACTTCGGTAGACTTAAGTAGAGAAGACCGAGTTTGTCCTGCCAGAAATCTCGATGAGCCGTCGAATGCTAATCGACGGAACGATCGGCAAACATGAATTTGCAATTTGCTTCATTAATGATGTTGCCTATTTTTTTTTAGATCGATATTCAGATACATTCGTTCTACCTAATTTCAATTAAATAAGATTCGCAGTTTTTTTTCAATAATCTTAATATATTGTATTAAGATAATACATTTGTATTTTTATATATTTGTAATATTGCCTTAGGTCTGATTCATATGAGTGTCTTTAGCTTTTTACTCTGAAGCAAAAACTGTAACGTAATTTCTGGCGAAAGACGACTGTCACAGTACAAGTCATAATTACTAACTTTATTTTAAGCGTTACTGCAACTTTTTGTAGTGCGGGGGACGCCTCTTGCTAGAAAGTATATTACAGTTTTGGCCTTAGGACAAAAGATTAAGTTACTACATGAAGAATATACTATAGTAATTTTTATTTTCATACAAATTCTTTTCAATTTTACTAGGTTTCTAGAAACTATGTTTGTAGAAACTGCGCTAGTAAGATTTATCTTGTAAGATTTATTTTATAAGAGACATAGTAAATATTTTTCAATGGTACACTTCAGTTCTTGAAATGTAAGTAGCACAAGTGAAAGATTAGACAATTACTATAATATGTCGATCTGTTCTTCAGTTACAAGATTCTATAGTAATTTTTCTTTTCATATTAATTCTTTTCAATTTTGTTATTATTAGTAGTGCAGGAATGGACTGTCAACAAAGTCTGTCTTGCTAACGAACAGTAAATTTACTATAGTATGTATTATACAGTATTATATTATACTATATAAACAGAGAAAATTTTGTAGTAAAAGTTATTATATTCTATAATAATTCTAAAGTAGTATATTCTATAATAATTTTTACTATAAAATTCTCTCTACCTATTGCGGATTGGAATTTTATTTAAGGATTAATAGAAGAACACGGTGCTCCGCAAACAATAGCATATCGCAGTTTTCTACACAAGAATATAATCTTCGTTCACATACTTTACCTTGGAAAGCTCCAAGAAGGGAAGGCGACGTAGAGGACCGGCATCTTTTAAACCGTCGTCTTTCCGGCGACCTGAATTGCAATCAACAGGAGTCTCAGTGACGCTTAGTCGTGTTACGCGTGAAAAATAACTACGTATCGAAAGCGACTCTCGTACGACACGCTGTGCCGAGCAGAGCGCAAAGAGCCGAGAGGAGAAAATGTCGATTTATCGAAGCGGATATTTCCAGCGGATAGCGAAGTTAGAATGTGTGCTCGTGTTTTCGCGCCATAAGATACGGCTATATTTAAATCCCTTCCTTCCCTCCCAAGACCTCATTTCGAAGACGACGACGACGACGTCGATGACGGGATCGTCGACGAAGGCGCAGCACGCTTATTTTAAGTAGGATCATCGTTACCACCTCGCGCGAATCGTAATAGCAGTCGTTGAGTATTTTAACGTAAACATTTACGCATTGCCGTTCGGATGATCGATGCGCGCCCACGTTCGCGGATTTGAATCTAGGGTTCGGAATGTACTTTATAGAAACTTGATGAATTTATAATAGATTTCGGAATATATAAACTTATATTAAATGCTTGAAATAAATAGCATTTATTTGCAGTATATTTGCATTTATTTTGCTGTATGTGTGTTCTGTTTCTGTCAGTTGCAGCTTTTATGTTTTACGTTCGCGGGAATCTAATAGATCTCATTTGCCGTAATGCGATTAGAAAGTTGCGATCGCACTAATTGTGGTGATGGAGATCTTCATTTCGAGTGCTAACCTTGTTTGCGCTTTTACGCATTCCACTAATAGCCCAATATAGACCGTAACAATAATATAACTCGCAATTATCGCTTTCGAACACGCTTCTGCAGAAAATCTACCGGGAAAACACTTTCACTGCGCACAAGTGTAAGCAAAACTATTAGAGAGAATAAAAACTGATCTTAAGACGAGTAATAAAAATGAAAATTTCCGTTTAAGATTACAAGACCACTGAATTTCAGCCGGAAAGTATATCTTTTGTGTAAAGAGAGATCCCAATTCAGATATTTTCGATTGTACAACGAATTTGCCGAGCAAAAAAAGATGTATACTGAGAAAAGAAATGATTGGCGTCATTAAAATTATAGACATTTTCGGCACCAACTACATCTTATTCCAACAATAAATGGTAACAATAATGGTAACACTATGAATATTATCACTGACTCTATAGTGACAATTGCTACAGAAACTGTGCTCCTGACTCTAATTCTTTCAAGATGTATGATGAAACTTACAAGCATTTTTCTCTCAGCACGAAGATTTCCCGGAAAAAAAGAAAAAAAAAAGAACAGCTAATGGGCGGAAGAGAAAAGGGTGCTTCGGATGGTGTCACGAAGCTCGATTCGTGACTTCTCCTTTCTCGTTTGCTAATGTCTGCACGCAACGCTTTCGACGAGTATCGAGCTGTCCAACCTTGACCTCGGTCGAAGCTTAAATGACCTAAGCGTAGTCGAGCGGTCCCAGCGGAACAGATCGCTGATGAATGGCTCCGTTATACTCTCACGATGGTGATTCAACGTCTGCGATCTTAGCAGGCACCCCGGGATCGCGCTGCATCAGAGCGGAAAAGAAACCGCTCAAACTCGCGAGACCTAGTTATCCAGTTTTCGAGCCCGATCAGTTTTCTCCGAACGATTGTGCGATCGGGAACGACTCACGAGAGCTTGTTGAGTAAAATACCGTTAATGATTCCGCGTTAGTTCGCTTCGTCGAACGTTCTCACTTTCAGTCGCGCGTGACTTGAAAATTGACGCGAGAGAATCACATTAATTAGACATCAATTAGTCATCATTAGTCGGACGAAGGAAGTTCCAGCTGCACCGCATGGTATAATCTTTGGATGTCTTAAATATTCAGATATTTTAAGATATGACTGAACATTTTCAGTTGGAACCTCTACATCAGATTGTCAAACTGACTTAACTTTTATTCGATTTAACTTGATTGCAGTTAATGTCAATCAAATTTGCTCAACCCAGAGACTTTGTTCGTTTTACTCGAAACGAGCCTCGGCGATTGACGTCAGGCTCCTTACGGTATTCGGAATTCAACACGGCAAAACCGTAGCGGTCTCAGAAAAAGAAAGAACTACAAACTACGTCTATGGCGCAATCCACGACGCGAGTCATTCTCACAGCGACCGTAATTAATCACGGTATACGGTGGCGCGCAATCGCCTCAAAAATCATCGTGACGCAATTGCGCGTTTAAGGCAAAAGTACCAATGTCCGGACATGTATCTAATCCTAAACATTCTTATTGTATTGATCCTTAAATACGAATATATTTAAACTTTCAGCGTATATATATTCAATATATGTATATATATTTTATGTTGAAAGTTTAAACAGTCGTATTTAAAGATCAAGGCAATCGTTCAAGGTTAGTTATGTGTCCGGGCACTTGTACTTACGCTATGGTTTTGCTGTGTTGAATTACGTGCCGCCCGATACTGTCATTCCGAAGCCACGTTGCCTCAAAGTAGACTATAAAGAAAAAAAAAAAAACAAATAATCCGTCATGTCGTCGAGCTAAAGACGCCCGCCTCTACCGAAAAAAGCCACGCGAATCATCCCGCTCTTCGTCCTTGCGCCTTTAGTCTCTTAGACTCCGTGCAGAATCGATCGCGCTTTTTTTCGAGCAGAAAGCATACCACTATCCGCAAGTCACTATCATTTATTACGACGCGGACGCAAACGGTGCCGCGTCAGGCAGGCAGCCAGGCCAGACCAGGCAAGTAGTTGTGGATTTCAGATTTTTACTTCGATACCGCGAAGGCGCTTTATTATGGGCTCAGTCACTGACCTAGAGGATCAGGAAGTAATGTTAAGAGAAATTACTACTATTCATTAAATAGCGCCTGGCGCGACCACGGACCTTATTAAAGGAGAGAAGATGTATAAAGAGTGCTTTAATTAATCCCGTATATTGCGTGACTCACACCCGCACGCGAGCTAACGCACAGCTACTCCGAATTTCGTGCCGAGAAAAATATTATTCGACTGCTACGAAAAGCAATTATTCACTTTACTTTCCTTCTTTTAATCCTTTGAGCCAGGTGTTTGTTAATGTACAAAATTCGTCACTGCAAACGCGAGGTGATCGCTGATTTAAAAGAAGCGAACTTATAGAGAGGTGAGAATAATCCTGCACAGTTAAGAGAAATTTTCGCGATCGCTTAATATCTAAAGACAATTTCTGAAATACAGTTACAATTTTTAAAGTATATACAGAGTCCCGCATTCTCCTCCGAGAATTTTGTAGGAACGTAGAACAGGTTACGGTTGAACATAAAAATCCTATACCGTTTTGCGATATTCGCAATAATTATCGAGATATCAATTGTAGAAAATTTGTAAATGATCATGCAGAATATGATAAATGAGTTATAATAACGACGACTGCCGTCGTGTACTTATACTTTAGGTAAAATTGAACAAAAAAGTCTTCTACCATTTTGCAAATAATTACATAGATTTTTAATTATTAATTAAAGAAGATGAGTGCATTATCACGCAAAATCGTACAATAATCTTCTTTAATTAATAATTAAAAATCTATGTGATTATTTGGAAAATGGTAGAGAACTTTTTTGTTCAATTTGACCTAAAGTACACGACGGCAGTCGTCGCTACTATAACTCATTTACTATATTCTGCATGATCATTTACAAGTGTTCTACAATTAATATCTCGATAATTATTGCGAATATCGCAAAACGGTATAGGACTTTTATGTTCACCTCAACCTGTTCTACGTTCCCAGAGATTGTGGGACACCCTGTATATGTATATATATATATATATATATATATATATATATATATATGTATGTATGTATATATATGTGTATATATATATATAAATATAAATATATATATATATATATGTATATATTATATATATATTATATATAATATATGTGTGTATATATATATATATATATATATATATATAATGTCTCAGACTGTGCATATTTTATGAGAACGTAGAACGGATTGAGGTGAACATAAAAGTCCCATACCGTTTTGCGATATTCGATATAAATCTCAAGATATTAAATAAAAAAGATTGATAAATAATCGCGCGCGATATGGTAGATGAGCTGCAGTAGCGCCGTCTACCGTTGTATACTTATACATTAGGCCAAACTGAACAAAAAAGTCCTTTATCACAGTGGCGTAACCAGGGAGGGGGGCTTAGGGGCCTGCAGCTCTCCCCCCGAAATTAATTTTTTGGGTTACGCTAAGTGTGAGAAAAATTTTTTCGAATGATCTTTTTTTTGCTCGTCAAAAATAAAAAGTACAGCCCCCCGAAACTTTTTTCTGGCTATGCCACTGCTTCATCATTTTGCAAATAATCACATAGATTTTTAGATATTAATTAAAGAAAATTTATACATTATGATACACAATCATGTAACAATTTTCTTTAATTAATATCTAAAAATCTGTGTGGTAATTTGCAAAATGATAGGACTTTTTTGTTCAGTTTGACTTAATGTATAAGTATACAACGGGAGACGACGCCACTGTAGCTTATCTACCATATCGCGCGTGATTGTTCATCAATTTTCTTTAATTAATATCTCGACTATTATTGCGAATATCGCAAAATGGTATAGAACTTTTATGTTCACCTCAATCCGTTCTACGTTTCCACCAAATATGCGGAGAAGAGTCTAGGACACCCTGTATACATAAATGTACTGTTATCTTCCAAACTATTATCTGTTACTGTTTGAAATATAAAAAGGAAAAAGAAAGAAAGAACTGCGAAGGACTGCGCAGTTTGCGAAATATTCTACGAATGTACGTTACCACATCGCCTATGAAATTCTCCACGTAATGAATGGAGGTATCTTCTGAGGGCATTTCAATTAAGCTGAACCGAGTCGGCGCGTGTGAAAAGTGTCTTTGTCGTTATCCGCCGGAATACCACGGTGTTATTGCGGAATCAACGTCGATGAGATGCGATTTGCCGAGACGAATCGTTGCTTGAAATCTGAGCTATTTGCAATTGCACCGTTGGAAATACAACGCCAATTAATTAATGTAACTTCGACCTCGGACGGCTTTAACGTTTGATCAGCGACGTATTAATGTAACGCGAACGATTCCAACGAACAATAACAGCCGGGAAAGGAGATCACATGTGAAAAAAATCTTTTTAGACCAGCGGAAATTTTTTTCAGAAAATTTCCACGCGCAGATTACGTGAAATAAATTCGCGTGCGAATCAATTTCGATCTAAACACGCTAGCACGCCTTTTGCTTGTGGGTCCCTTTTTACGACCGACTGTTTGACTCATCGGCCTGCTGGCAGGCTATTATTCAGTGATAACACTCGCTCAAATACACCGACGTACGTTATGCGCGGGGCAACAGATTATGGCACTATAAATAAGTGCTCCCATAATGATTCATTGCACTTCACGGAGCTTGCGCGAGGGAACGACGTTCGTTCGATATTCCCGATCCAAATTTTTTCCCGTATCTGAGAACCGATACAAGCGCGATTTTAACTCTTGAAAGACGGAACAGCGCGGAGCTGAACGCTTCATATGGCCGATGTTCGCCTGATCGTTTCTGTTCTGAGCAGATACATATACCCCACAACGACTATTTCCGCTGATAAAATATATACGCCCACATTGTGCTTATTTCAAAGGTTAAAGGAGGATGTTAAAAATTTGTCGAATTTGGCCCTATAAGTATAAAGTGAACCTTGAAGAATCATTGTTTGAGTCCTACGTAAGTACAGTCCACTTAGTATCCCTTGGCAGAGATCAAGACATCACTTCAAGTTCGTCACTTCTATGATATTTAGCGACTCCAAACC
Source organism: Odontomachus brunneus (assembly GCF_010583005.1). NCBI lineage: Eukaryota > Metazoa > Arthropoda > Insecta > Hymenoptera > Formicidae > Odontomachus > Odontomachus brunneus. The sequence continues at coordinate 221,282 of NW_022639649.1, forward strand.
ATCTCTGTCGTGCGCGTGAGATAAAATAAGCGAATTCACGTTTTGTTCGTACTTTTATCAGAATCTGATGATACACGAAAAAAAAGAACATTCTTTACAGAATATCAATATTCTCAACATGTTCATGTTGAAATGAGATTATATAGCGTTAAACAGAGAAAACTTGCTTACAAGAAATTGAATACAGTTCCACTAAAAATATAATATTCTCGTTATTCAAGAATAATTTTCTTGAATTAAGTATAATGAATATTGGACGAAAAGAACGATATTTTCAAACCAAGAATTACAATTTCTTTAATTTGAAATGATCTATAGTAAACTATTGTAATCTTACCATAACATTATGATATTGTTGAAATTTAAAAATATTAAATTGTTGTAGGAAAATAATATATTCTTGCCTATATTGCCTATATTTCATAGAAATATCGTATGTAATATTTTTAAATAATTTCTGTCCAAAAATGCTAAGCGGACTATACTTCCACGTAATGTACTTTTTAGTACGTAATGCACAGAAAAAAAGTAGTCCGCGATCTTTACATGCAGAATGTACTCACAATTCAGATCAGAATCATGATTTGCAATAATTAAAATTATATACATAGATAATGTCATTTTTTTTACTATATTTAAATCATTTATCTATGAAATCTATCATTTAAATCTTTTATCATTTATCTCCACAACTTTTCAGATAAATGTTTGTTATTTCCTGCCATTTGAGGACCCAAACAATGATTTTTCAAGATTTATTCACTTTACACTCGGAGGCCAAAATCGACACTTTTTTAGCATTCTCCTTTTACACACGACTGCAGCGAGAGAAACAGCGGAGAATTCGACGCCCCAAAGATGTCTTAGGAATCATCGTCTACGTTAATTATCTTTCCCCATTATATACTTTAACGCGGCTTTCTCACATCCAAAACAATACGATCTCCAATTGTTTCAAAGATTGCGGCAGAAGAAAAGACGATAATTTGGGAGACGACGCAAAACATCGATTCGGTATTCTTCGTTATCTTTCCACGAGGCGACGCGAAAATCCCAAAATAACTGCCGCGAGATATCTTCGCGCTGCAGCATCTTGTCTTTTTATCGGTCCGTAAAACGCGCTAGACAAATTTGTTTCTTGATAAATGCAACGTCACACAGGTGACACTCGCATCGGCACTCACGTATATATGTATATATATATTTCTCTCTCTCTTTCTGTCTTTTTCTCTCTTTCTCTCTATCTCTCTTCGTGAATAGTTTTAAACAACGAGGGCCAAGAAGAAGAAAGTCTTGCAGGAGCTTGTTGAAGCTCAAGCGCACAGATCACGACTGACAGCCATGAGGAGGTTTCATGGAGAAGCTCTATTGCCGGTTAGAACCGACATGGGAACGGAGAGGGAGAGATCGTTCGCGGCATTGGCCTCGATGAAGCTCCCTCTCTCGCGCGCACTCTCCCCCTTTTTTCTTGTAAATTTCTCTAACAATGAGACAAAGGGGAAGGGAGAGACCAACGGAGAGGGAGAGACTGCTTATTTACACATTAAAGATAACGGTTCAAAGGGAACAAGAGTAAAATGTAGAAAACGGTTGGGTAGCAGCACGACTAAACCGGACGATGCATCGAAATGAATAAGTTGGAAGGAGATTTTCAGGTAAAATATGATCGTCAGTGGACTCATACACTTTTTTTCTGGTTGAGTGAAAAATCGAAATAAGAAACCAGTAGTAGTAAAACATGAAACATGATTTCGGTATTGTGACTAGTCGAACGATGCGTGAGCTTGGTAGATTTTGCGATTAGATTCGATAAGACTATACACTGAGAAAAAGATACGTGAAAATTTATTTGTGATATATAAAAGTTTATTTTAGATCCTGTATCCTACAAATAAATTTTCAAATAATTTTCTTTCAGTGTTAGGAAAATAAAAAAAAATGTATATGAAAATAAAAATTACAATATAAATTTAATATAAAATTACAAATTAAATAGAATTTTGCAACCAAAAAATAGATCGACATTTTGCAATAGTTGACTATCTTTTCATTTTATTTGTGTTATTTATATTTTATATACTATTAAAAACTTGTCACGTTTTTAAAAAAATTTATTGTGCAACATAAACCTTGCTAGTAATTCATTTTTGTACTAATAAAAGCAGAAAAACTGAAAAAAAATTTATGTGAAAATGAAACTAAAATATTCTTTGCGCGTAATAATAACATAACTGAAGTCTCTTTTAATCGTATGCAAATTTTGCAAAAACAAATAATTTCAACTGCGCAAAGCTTCAACAATTCAAAAACATTTGTAATCAACAGAATAACATAGTTTTTTCAAGTCACATTGATACATTGAGTATATTAAGCTGATACTTAGCCATTTCGTAGAGCGAATCGTATATTGTTGAACATTGCGGAAGAAGTATGTTCGATTCAGAGGTCAACGTTACTTACCTGTAGGTTCCCTTGCTTTGTGGACTCTCGTAATCAATACGTCTGCGTTTATGCTCGTACGGCGATTCCATAGAACAATGTGAGCGTGTTCTCGAGTGGCTGCGAGAGCGGTGACGCCTCCTGCTTCGTGGCATCTGCAAGAAATAAAAGACATTATTATCTTCGCATTCTCCCATGAGTCTCTGTTCACGTTGCAGCGCGCAGTTTCATAAAATATACATATTTTCACATGTAGCTTTGCGATATCGATGAAATCACATTTCCACCACAGCTTCTCATCGAAATTTCTCGAAAAAGAAAGACAGACCGACAGAAGGACGAAGGAAAAAGGAAGCACGATAGAGTATAGTAGAAGCGGGTATAATAGAAACTTGAAGAACAACCTAGAATCGTACAAGCAAGACGCATACAAATTATCAATTTCACACGACAAAATTTGACAACTCGCTAGCCGTCGCTGGTAATGGATGGTTCCGAAATACCCAGAGTTGGGTCGAGTTGAGTTAGTTCCACTATAGTATATGTAACGGATACTATAGTGGAACTAACTCAACTTGACCCAAACCTGGACATTTCGGAAGCACCCATTAGGTTTGTTCGTGTCGTTCGCACTTTCTATACTTTCCTGGCGTGCTGTTTATTTTTTGTCTTTTCTTTCTTTCCGCTATCTCTCTTTCTCGTTCGGGAACCGCGCTTGTCTCGTTCTAGAGCGACAGGAAAATTGCCTCTACCTGCCGTGTAGAAAGTGTATACGTCTGCGAACGAACCCGTACAAGCGAAAGGATTCGACATTCCCTCCTCCTATTGTCCGGAGGAACGTTTGCCGTGCGTCGACCGAGTCACTCTGCTCGACTTCCATTTTCCGTCCGTATAATGGGCAAGATAGGAACAGGGACAGGAGATGGTAATTTGGAAAGAGAGAGCGAATCGTTAAGAGCAAGACTCGTCGCCCCGGACAAGTTTCAGCTCACGGAGATAACATCGACGACGATTAGCGTCAATCCTGATTAATTTAATTTTCTTGCGCCGTCGATTTCACTATTGCTATTACACGATTCGAGCGGTGTGTCGGCTTTATAAGCGTTAACGTGCGATTATTTCCTTAACTGACTGAACATAATGATTCGGACAAAAGTTACTACTTCCTTCAGAAGAAAATCGTATGCAATTTTCTCGTTCCATATTTTAGTGCGTTCTATAAGGCTATCTGAAAATCTATTTAAGCCTTTTTGAGTCAATCGACATCTCTATCTTTCTCTTAATATTATAAGACTTTACAGCGAATTATTGAATTTTAGGTTGTAAATATTAGTGATTTTGACCTATATTTCAATACAAATAAAAAAATGTTTATAAAATAAAAATATCAATGCTCGGACATGTAACTGATTCTGGACATTTTCTTATTAGTTTTTAAATAGAAATATTTAAATTTATATTTTGTATTTAAAGACCAAAAATGCAAATTTAAAGACCTAAAATTACAAATTTAAATACAAATATTTAAATTTTCAATATAAAATGTGTATATTTTGTTTTTTTATTTTGAGCATAAAATATATGTATATACTTTACGCTAGAAATTTAAATATTTGTATTTAAATTTCTAATTTTTGGTGTTTAAATTTTAAAAAGTTTAGATCAAGAAGGTTTCAATATACATATATTGTGTTAAAAATTAAAATATTTGTATTTAAGGGCCAAAACAACTAGAATGCCCAGAATAAAGATTAAGTTTGAGAATTGGTACTTTTATTTTAATTACTATTGCTTCATTTTCTCCTATAAAAAGAAGATTAAAAACGTTAAAGTCGGCTACAAATGAAAAAAAATAATTAACTGACCTCAGATTGGCAATAACAGACTGCCCAATACTACTAGTAGTAGTACTATTAGTATTGGCAATCTAAAGAACAAAATTTGATGATGTTAAGTAGTTTGCTATATCAAATCTGCATACATTGCGTTGATTTTCTTATATTTCTCACGTTTAAGGGTCCTATATCTCGTTGCAGCCATGTTGGATTTGTGACGTAAGAAGCGAAGGAAAGGGATAATTTTCGAAAAATTTTACAAGTGTGCTCGAGCAATATCAAGTGCTCTTTCGTCTATATTTATCTTTATTTAGAAATGGCACGCAACTGTTGTCAGCGTATCATTTCTCGCCTTTTACATCACAAATCCGACATGGCAGCGAGAAGGAGCCTTAGGATGAAAGAAAATACACTCAGACATTTTAAATAAAAGAAGGGAAGAAAAGCAAGAAGCACACTGAGCGCAGTAAGAATAAATGAATTAGAGAAGCATGCGATCATTGCGTAAGACTCCAGTGAAGAGCCTTTTTAAAGCATTTTCAACAGCTCAAAGACAGAATTGTGCGCACGTGTTAGAAACGAGGAGGTACACGTCGCACATGACGCAACGGCACAGATCTAGAGGACGAATCGGTTTCGAGCCACTATGTGCGGTTCGAGTGTACATGCGATTGAAGTTCATGAAGACGAGGTGAGACAAGATGGAGGGTACACACGAAGACCGACAAGCGCGAACCGAAACGTACGCAAACTTCGCTGAGGAGTCGCGGACAGTTCGAGCCAGTGTCTCGCGGAGTCTAGAAAAACAGGGACAGTACGACCAGACAGACAGAGATGCGCGATAATAGCGTAGTTGAAAAAAAAAAACAGATAATATTGTGTAGGAACCGTTTTCTCTCTCTCTCTCTTGTGTCATACTGCGTGGGAAGACGGGCACATACTTACGTTGGGAAGACGAAACAGGCTCACTTGGTTCCAAATGAAATCGAAGACCGACGATATCCAGGAGCGTGAGGATGATGCTTGCGGTATGACACTGTTTTTCGACAACGACGTGGACATCGGCTCAAAAAATTCTGCAAAACGTGGGCAGAAGACGCATTCGTCAAGGCGTTACTAGAGGCACGACACCACACCGAAGATTAGATCCGCACCGTGGCGAGACGACGGCGGCGGCGGGGAGGAGGGGAGGAGAGGAGAGGAGAGGAGAGGAGAGGAGAGGAGGGGAAGAGGGCAAGGGCGGGGCGGGACGGAAGAGATAGAGAAGAGAAATAATTTCGGAAAAAACCGGACGAAACACGCAACGACGAGAACCGATAAACCGATGCCAAAACGAGAGAGAGGTCTCACGACGCGACACGGTGCAAGCTGAGACGCGAACGCGACGATATGCATTGCGAATACTTCCAGAAGAACGATCCCGCCAAAACACGCGTCGGAAATAAATGTGCGCGAGCGGAAGTCGAGCGCGGAGGATAACGCGGCGACAGAGCGGGATTGAGACGACGTGCGAGACGACTGGGTATGATCGATGAAGCGTACGAGAAACGAAAAGTTAGGTTAGTATTTCGGTACGAATATAGGTGCGCGTGGCTGACTTCGTGGCCGGGATCAATGACGGCACGGCTGGCCGCCATCGTCGTCATCGTCGTCGTCGTCGTTGTGCCTCGAAGACGACGCAGCCGAGCCAGCGGAGACAGCTCCAGGCTTTGGTCGCAGTCAGACCCGCGAGAAAGACGTCGAGCGGGTCGCGCGCGTGACAACACGCGTCCCCGCCGACAATTTGAAGCGAGGAGGAGAGAAGCGTAGAGGAAATTGCGCGAGAACGCAACGGGCACGCCATAAGGATACTCTGTGTGAGCTACCTCGGCGGCCATCTTGAAGTAACAGACAGTGCATTAAGTAGGAGGCGAATGCAGCACACACGCACAGATATCCCATTCGGGATCCCGACAGGTTTGATCTCGTTATCGTGATGCGATAGATTGATGCGATTGCGTGATAGTGACTTACGTCGGGAGATGCGGAACAGGCTCGGTTGGTCCCAAAAACGAACTCGCTATACACAAAATGCCCAACAGCACGACCGTGTGCGACGTACAATACTGTTGTGTGACAACGACGTGGACGGCCGATCGATGCGATTGGCGAGCCCTCTTCGGCTAGCCTCGGCAACTGTCGGCGAGCCAGGGACGGCCCTACGAGCTTCACTCAGGGGCGCCGTGCACTCGGTTGCTAAACGGTTTTTACACGTTTTTCAATATTATCGAATGAAGTTGCAAGCTATACAATTGAAAGCTGTACTGCTGATATGCGCGCGTAGTAATCGGTCTGACAGGTGTCGAAGTGATAGCACGATCCACTGATTAAGTGCAGCAGCACTTGTTCTCGATCGAGTGTCGCAAAGTATACCGTATCCAATAGGAAAGCGTATCTCTTAAGAAGTATTAAGAAGCGAGTTCTCCTATTGGACACGAGATGCGTTACAAAACTCATCGAGAGAAAGTATTACAAGCTTTCAAAATCAGCTGACTGTACAATGTGGAATCTGGGAGACAATTTATTTGAAATTAAGGGAACACACATCATCTCGGAAAATAATTTTTACACATTTATAACCAATCGTTGCGCATACGTTAGCAATTGCTTTCAATTTTAATTGCTTGAATTGTTGCAATTTTATTCGACAAAAGTGTGGAAACTGTTTAACAACTGAGTGTACAAAAAACCATTTAACGACTCTTATCAATAATTTCGCATAATGACGTAAATGATATTCAACGTGCTTGCGTTATCGATGTTCTCATTTTACGTCTGTTTTATCTCGAAGAATTTCCTGAGCCGGTATACACAGGTGTAATAAAGTCCACTTTTATCAAATTACGGTTAAACTAACCGTTTCAGTAATCTTGCAGGATCCAAATTGAAGATATTGTAGGAGGAAACATTTTTAACTCCTTATCTTTCATTTTCTTCTCCAATAGCAGCTTTAGTTGGAATCTTGCAAGATTACTGAAACGACTAATTTAACCAAAACTCCGTAAAAGTAGCCCCAATAGTGAATTCGATCACTAGTGCGCACTGAACTAGTGCCTACTAATCCCTTGCCCACAACCTTGCTTTAATCTTTAAGCCGTAATAAAAACGTATTATTTTAAAAGTAATCAACTGTGGTTAGTAAATTTCTTAAAAATTAAAGCAAGGTTGTGGACAAGAGGTAAGGCTTGTTCACAATCCGCTCTTTTATTTAAGATCGTTTTAAATATTTCAAATACTTCTTATTTAGTAAAATTATCTGTACAGCATCTGTACGGGTTATTTTGTTGGTTAAAAAATTTTTTGAAGATGTATTTACGACGACCTTCAATATAAGAACGAACTATGGACAACCCTTAATGCATTACTGCAAACAGCCGAATTCGCTACAAAGACTATCCTTATCTCACTCTAACTTACTGTACCAGTGCACACCGGTCCAGGAAGTTCTTCAAAAAAAAAACCCGTTGTTACACACTCGGTACTTGAGATAGAGACAAACACGAGATCCAACGAGATCTGGTGGGAAAAAGAGGGAAAATGAAGGAAAATACAGAAAGTGCAGCTGAATCGAGCGAAAGCAAGTTACTGGACGCAACAATTCAAGTGCTGCCAATTCATAGAGCCGGCCTTGAGCACAGCGCGAAACGAGACGAATGCGCACGAAGTCAACCGGATTTCGACCGTAACTTTCGACCAATGGAAATCTCTCGACTGACGCGGAAAGATTCGTTGGAGCACGATACGAATAACAGTACGATAATGATCAGGGCCGCGATACAAGAAGAACACAAACAATGGATGAATCGATCAATAATAATCGAGCAATATTTGCAATTCTAAAGTAGCTTTATATTTTCGGGGATTTCACACGAATTCGAAATATGGTGTAATGTTGAAGTCATAATCCCGAAATTCGAATCGACTGAGTTAATTTCCCAAAAAACAATTTTCCTGAAATATTAAAAGTTGTTTTTTGAAAAATCTGGGTATTTGAACTTCGAGTTTATAGTTTTTTTTAAGGACATTGCTTAGTTCCAATATTTGAAGAAATTTCTTCGGTATTCTAATTTCACTTTTATCATTTTTCATGACATTCATTTTTCTCTGTGTTTCAGATTTCTATGATAGATTTTGGGAGACAATGTGTATGTCCAACATCTGTCTGAGTTAATCCAAGTTTCTCTGTAAAGCACTAAAAGATCGCAGAAAAAAAAGAATTCGAATATTCACTAAAGCACGTGTTGAAGGCGTGTTTTTACTCACACTCTTATATAATGCTTTTTCTCGACTGCAGATAACGTTAACCGCAGTGATAAAACGATACGCGTGACGATTAGGTGAGAATTTCGACGACCATTCGATAGCACTAAAGTAAAAAAGGAGAGGATATCCCACTCGGAATCGTCCGATTCGAATTAAATCGGAAATCTAAGAGCTAATTAATACATGTTAACACGAAATCATTCTTACTGTGAGACATCTCATTCAACTACTCAGCCAGAAATAATTTGTCGAAACAAACTAATGTCGAGAGTCGCGATTCCCAACAAACATAACCAACATAACATTACATCAACGTTATAGTTTCCCACTCAACAATGTAACTTTTACATAACACTTGCATTATAATGCATTTACATTATCGAATAGGAAATTATAAATTGATATTATACGTTATTGATAATTGGTGTTTATTGGGTTCAAAGTTGCGTTGATATTTCAGTATCTTTTAGCAACAAAATGTCGCGTATATAGAGAGTTTAATTGGCTTGACTTATTTTCTTATATTTTATGGGTATATATTTTGATGCGATTTTATATTCTTAAAGTTTTTCATTTAAAAGCCGTATTATTATTTTGGTATTGTCTCGATGCTTGATCTTAGTAGTAGATACACAACAGATCTATGAGGCCCTATCATCTGATTCTTTATGTAGCAACTTCTTGTTTTGAAAATTACCAAAATATTAACACAAATTAGCAACTGAATTAGCAACTGTCGACATTAATCACGTCGAAGTGACGTTTCGACGAATTGTTTCTGATTAACTCATTTATATCTTACGTTCCATTGGCGTGTATTACACCAGCGTATCGTTCTGATTGTAAGAGCCTCGCATACCTGTCTCCAAGTCCACTTCGTGAGCAACCATTCAATGCCGTTCCACACAAGATTCTCTATCATGTGCCAAAACATAATTAGTTTTGCGAAGGATTACAGTCGATGGCACGAGTTTGACACGCAATCGGCATATATAAGTACACATTTGCTGTTTAACGAGGCACACATGGATGCAAACGTGTGACACAGTTGCGAACTGATGAATCGAAGAGGCACTCTCGTAGATGGCACCACACCGTCACACGAGAGCTCGACGGGAGCTGCAGCTTTATCAATTTTCGGCCTAACAGTAGCTAAACGGATGCAATCTCACGTAAACCAACAATGTAGTATAAACTTTGCAAAGTCTAACGTGATACCGTTTAACCGGAGAATAATTCAAGCGACGTTTCTTTTGTGTGCCGTAACAAATAAATATTTATAACATGATAGAGAGAGAGAGAGAAACAAAAAGTTATACCCAGGTAGCAGATTCACGTCAAAATGACGTCCAAATCTGGTCAGTTTATGACCAAAAATGACCAAGGAATAACCAAAAATGTTGTGAAAATGTTTTAATGACGTCTCTAAACGTCAATAATATGTCATTAAGACGTTATACAGAAACGTCATTAAGACATCACAAAAAAGACGTCTTAAAGATGTCATTATTTAGTCACTTGACGTCAATCGATCAGTTATGACCAGTTTTTGACGTGAGTCTACCACTTGGGTAAGGTGTAACACACAATAGTGTTTTACGAAACGAGACAGGGAATAAACATTTTTGTCAAAAGAACTTCAAAGAATAATTTACGAGTCTCGAGAATGCGAAGTTAAGTTTGAATTACAAAACAAACGTACGCGCTCTTCAACGCGCGCGAACGTCTGTTTCATAATTCGACTCAAATATTTTCCAGAGTCGGGGGAAGTGAGGAGGATTCACTGGAGGTCGCAAAACGACATTCTGTATAACGGCTATGCGAGAAATTTATTTTTTTTTGCCGAATACGAAGCTCATGGTGCATTTCACGGTTTGAGAACCAGTTATAGCGTAACATAACGTCGCGTGTTGCGCTGCGCTTACCTGGGTTATTACACCGAACGAAATGTACTTTGACCGATCACGGGAGAAGAAATTCGCCGCTGTCGTCGTGATCGCAACCTCCGGAATCATCCATAATTCCCTGCAGGTCCGCTGCAACAAACAATTCCCGTTAAACTACATTCTTCACATTGCTACTCCCGACAGTAATAGAAAATCATATTGTGTAGCTAATAGAAATATCAGTCAAATTGACACCTTTTTTGATATTCTATTGCATTCTTATGGCGAAACACATCCGTGAGATATACTGAAAATATAAAACACTTAAAAATTTATATTTTTGGAATATAAAGTTTATTGACAAAAATAAACTTTATTTCACAGAAGTAAACCTTAAATCCGATAAATAAATGTCTAATTATTTTTTCTCACTATACTTATTCCACTAATAATATTCGAGCGAAATTTAAAAGAAGAAAAGAATATAATTGTCTCTTTAACACTCCAGACTTTCAAACAGACTAATGCTCGTTACTGTGAAGCTATACCAACTGATAGTAAGCATCGCGGTGAAACATTTTGTCGGGATGAAACATTTCGATATATTTGACGCAGACAGAGATACGCTTTTTACCACTGTCATCTCTTGGCAATGGAAGAAGTTTCGCGTGACTGCGAAAGAATAAATCTTCGTTCATAGTCGACAGAACGTCGATAATTCGAATGCAAGCTCGATCGTCGTGCACGCAGACGCCATGTCTAGCCCGGGTGACCTGAATGGACTTGCGTCAATGGGTCATAGCACAGCCGCAGAAACAGGATCACAGCTGAGTCGCATTGAGTCAGCCCGAGTTACACCGAATTGATTCTGAATTAATCTCGCGGAGTTAATGAGTCTTTGGCGTTGTACCTCTTTGAGTTACGATGACACGTACACAGTACAAGCGAGGTAGGACAGTCAGATTAGTCGGAGCAAGAGTAAACGGAAAAGACCTTTCGATGGGACATCGTGACCTGGCAGAGAAGAGCCAAAATTGTTTGGCGAAACGCAGACGTGAGCGCGCAAGAATGCACGTTGACGACTATCTAATGAAAAATGTCAAACATGCCGATCCTCCTCGGATCTTTCCCAGCGGCGCAACTGAACAGGGGTTGAAGTTGTTGTTGAGATCAACTCAGGAGGATAATTGGACGTGCACGGGCTACCTGCATAGCGAGACACTGCGGTCGGTCACGACTACCCGGAGCTGCTGAATAGCGTGGCACGCCGCGGACGCCCCTCGGGGAGGACAGCCGAGAGAGGAGGAAACGCAGCGCGGAACTTGCACACATTTTAGTCCCGCGCCCGCGTGACACTTACCAGGAGTAGTCGCTGTAGGTGGTGCGCCTCGTCTCCAACTGGCGCTTGCGCGGTGACGTCGACGCGGTTCAACCCTGCGACTGCGACATGCGGATGTTTCGACGACGTCGGGTGAAGGTCGTCGGCGATGGCTGTTTCGGGAATTCCGATATCCGTGATATACCCTTGCACTTGTCTTGAGAAATCTAATTTAAACGGTCTTGCAAGATACCAGGTCAATAAGAGCCCGAGACGCGGGTATACGTGTGTAAATACGTAGAGAAAAATCAAATAAACCACATATTTGGATCCTCTGGATCTTCTTCGGTGAACTGGACAAAAGAAACGGAAAATGATTACAGAAATGTAAAAAAGAAAAAATAAATGAATAAAAGAGACCTGGTTTGCAAGTTTCAATATTTGAAAGTCTTTATTGCTTTAAACAGTCTACAAAGCATGCTGAAGAACTCGCAAGCTTAATGATGAATCTTTGACTAATTTGCTTTTTGCATCTGATCTTTTCTTCGCGGAGAGAATGCAGAGAGAGAGAAAGAGAGAGAGAGAAAGATTATCGATTTTATAATTTCACAGTTGCCGTTGCCTCAACATTTTCGCTAAGGAAACATCAATTATAAATAGTACGTGATATATCATGACGTATCAAATCATATATAGAGTTTTGACACGAATTTTAGATCGAATTACAGTTATTCGTGCACGTCAGCGAGTTATAGATCGCCTGAAATGGGTTCCCTCAGGGAGGGAAAAGGCGAAATTCACCGCATGTACGTTTCGCCGTTGTAATTTCGCTGATCCCGAGATTGAATAAAGCAAACTTACAAGCCGGAAGGCATCTGCGGATCAGAAAACGTGTCTTTGACGTCCGTGTCTTTGACGACGACGGCCGCGTAGGATGCGGGGAGTCGTCGACGAAGGTCTAGGTCGTGTGTTCCTACCGTTTCTTGGGATTTTGAGTGACTGACGTTCGCCGATACGACGCGCTCGAACTGAAAACAAATTACAGTGAAACGACTGTCTTGGCTGTCACATAGTCACTTGAACGTGACTGAGTTCAATAGTCTGCATAGCGGATTCGATTGGTCGCAGCAGTGCGCATTGATGCACCACCCTAGAGACCATCTTAAATACGTATGAGTATATATTCGGCTTCACAAAACGGGTGGAACATCACCTTTCGACGCGGTTTGGACCACCTTTCGACGCAGCCGATGGTCCAATGAAAGGACTTCTAGAATGGAGTTAATAAGTTCTTAAAAATAAGATTTGTAAAAATATCATTTGTAAATATGAAGTTTTCACAATTTAATAAAGAATTTTATTTGAAAATGGCACGCAAAAATTTTTGGTATGAATTTTCTCGTTTCTGACGTTATCAATCCACGGTTGCGTAACAATGGGACCAGAAGCCTTAATCGTCAATTAAACATGATAGTTAATTAATTAATTACTCGCAAATCTGGTTTTCTTATTGGATCATCGGCTGCGTTTCAAACTACATCAAAAACAAAATGCTCCAATCGTGTTGAAACCAAGCGTACACCTAAACGCAAAATCGCTACAAAATCAAATAATTACGACAATCACATTGCACAATCGGACCTAGATGACGCTCGCGCTACAGAGAAAATTGGCCGTGAATCAGCTGTGAATGCGATACCGCACGCTCGATTCGCCGCTTAAGCTCGAAATAGTTTGTATACCGTGTATAATGCATAACGCAAGCCGCGCGGTGGGGACAGCATCCGGCATCGCGTGCCACCTCGAAAACACCCCCCAAGTCCCCGAAATTGTGTCAATAGGTCACGCGTGGATGATTTATGATATCTTCCGCATTTGGAACACAGCTGGACCCGCAGTTAGAATTACAGTTACGTACCAGACGCAATATGTCTTTTGCATATTTAATCCCGATGAAGATAATACTTTAATTTACGTAGAAAATTTCTCTATCGCATGCTTCCCAGTATTGTCACGACATTCAGATGTTCATCAAAACGATCGGAAAGCTTGCAACAAAGTGCAAGCGAATGATCGATTCGTATCGACGATTACGAAGAATACGAGAGTGCTCACGCTATAATTTGGAGAGAAACGTTACTATTCATGCCGTCGCGCGGCGGCGATGAAGCGGTGCCAGGAAAGACCTTTGCGGTTAGACAGATACGATATCTCTGTCAGAAACATGACAGTCGGAAGCTCCTGTTTTCCACCGGAATTATGAGCAGTTAACGCATTAATTATTAAGCACTCTAAGCGCGAACCTCTGTGACGCGCTGCGAGATCGCGTGATGGGGTGCCTCCTACCGTTCGAGCGCAGTGTGATGGGGATCGATGCGGTTGCCGTGGCGACGGGGCCATCAGAGAGGCCGAATCGTGCGCGGATGACGGCTGCTGCCGGCGGCGAGGAGGCGACGGGGTGACGGCGGCGATGGCGGTAACGGTAGCGGTGTTTGGGGGTGAACTCCGCGCGACGCGACGACGATGCAGTGACGACGTCGCCGCCGTTGAGAGCTCGTTCGCTCGGCTCTCGGAGGGCGACCTCGTACCTCGTTCGCCGCCTCTCGGCGAACTCTCTTCTTCTGAGGCGGCTGGTTCCCCGCGTTCGCCGTTGCACGACGCCGTTCCGATCCGACGAGCGGCCGCGCCATGCGGAGGCGGTGCCGGGTCCGCCGACGTGCCAGGACACCGACACCAGGACGACGACGACGACGACGACGACGGACAGATCGCGGCAGCGTCAGGACAACGGCGACGACGACAAAGGGAGGATGCATCACAGTGGGTCCGAAGAGACGTCGCGCCAGGACGCAGCAGCCGCTAAGGTCTTGCTGCTGCGACGATGGAGCGACATGCCGCAACATCTTCAATTTAATCCGCATATCCTTACCGGCTACAGGCCGCTCATGACCATTCGCCAGTGCCTCGGCAGCCTCTTCTATATCCACAATGAGACCGTCAACATCCTGACGCACGGTGAGTCTGCAGCTGATACATCATGCTTGTTGCGGGTTTCTTCCCGTGTCGTCTTCTCGGAAAACTTAATTCCAGTGGTCGATTGATAAATCACTAGCAGCACGAATTCCTGAAAAGAACGAATACTCGTTAATTGAAGGCTATAATCTATTAATTGTTGTTTCCAAAGAGATAATTTATTACTAAAATTATTACGTTCGCTATACACGACTTTTATCTGAAACAGAGAAGTTAAATCGTTTAATTTCTGCGAGAACGGACAGTTATTTAATCTTCCGCGAGTACGATGTTGCGATTAACTTTGTGTGAATTTGTCTCATAACGTGCTTAGGAAAGAGTTATAAAAGAGTTATTACGCACGAGTTTATGTGGATCCTCGATTTGGATTTGGATCAAGCGAGACGACTTTGTGCCAACTACCTTGTTTGTATTTCGCGCAATAAATCGAGTATAATCCTTGTTAAACGAAGTTAATTATATGACGATGTCCTATTATCCTTCATTCGATCAGCTGTATGTTCCCTGAAAAATAATAAGGTAACGTAGTTATGTAATGCACAAGAGATTTACCATCTCCGTAATTGAATTAGCCAGAAAAGAGGATTAAATCCTGCAAAGGCTTAAAGTCAAGGTGCACACTATCAAGGCCAACTTCCGTGAAAACATTGCGCTCATCGAGGACGCATTGCAGAGTAACGGACGATCGATGAGAAAGGAACTCGTACGATATCCCTGCTGAGGCTAATTCATTGATGAATTTCTGATAATACCAACGTCAATCAGATGCTTCCTGACGCTTGTTAAACGATTTATCAGTCCTCACACACGCGTGCCTTAAAGTTACACAAGAAAGCTTTCGATCGCGGATTCGATCTAACGATCTGACGTCAGAATAAAAAGAAGAGAAAATGGTATTCGCGTGAGTTTCGTGTTTTGCTTTTCGATTCGGAATTTAACAGCGCGCTGTAAATTTCTCTATCGCTTTATTTTCTAGGATATTAAGAATATACTTGTCGCGTAACCGGCAATTGTAATGTCTGTTACTGTTCAATTGAGGAAACTGCTCGCGCTCTTACGTCGACTACATTAAAAATTAACAGCGCAGATGAATAACGCGATAATGACATCGC
This sequence comes from Odontomachus brunneus, assembly GCF_010583005.1. Lineage (NCBI taxonomy): Eukaryota > Metazoa > Arthropoda > Insecta > Hymenoptera > Formicidae > Odontomachus > Odontomachus brunneus. Next base: position 237,207 of record NW_022639649.1, read on the forward strand.
GCGGAGATATGAGAGAAAGATTGAGAAGCAGTAGCATGTTGGTCGCTCATTTTCGCGCGATATTGTACGTTCGCATGCATTAGATAAACCGCAATAGCGCGGACGTGACAGCGCAACCAAAACTGTGGCAGTTTCGCTAGAGAGAGAGAGAGAGAGAGAGAGAGAGAGAGAGAGAGAGAGAGAGGGCATATATATAAATCTCGCGTATCGACCGGCGCATATGTGCGTGAAATAAAATCTTAGTAGGTCAGAGCTTCCCACGTACGCGAAGAGGCTCGTTAATATAGACTTAATTACCCTCCCGGGAAAATCGGGAGACTTTGCGCGTCCTTAACTTCGACCGTTCTTCTCGGTTACCACCGCGTCCGATGTCACGGCGCTACCTCACCATGGAATGTATGTCCCCAGGATTCGCTATTCTATACATGCTGGTGACTGTACCGTATCTACTTCCGTGGAACACGAAAGGAACGCTCGTGGGAATACTGTCTTGGTGCCATTTGATCGGCGCTGTCAGTCCGTGGGTCGGGTCCTTCCTATATCACCTCTTCATGAACGTAAACTATGACGAGGTCTTGTACAGGACGCTGCTGAAAGTCGACATGATCGGCATATGGCTGTGCCAGAGTTTCGGTGATTAATTTGTAGATGAAAGACCTGAAAAAAAAAAAAGAAAGACAAATACGTAATTCTGAATAATGATTTTTGAAGAAGACCATTTTTCCGATTAATTGACTTTCGAATGGGTGAGAGCCGGTCATGCCGCTTTTAAGAGTGATCTATAAAAACCGGCCGGTTTCCGTGGCTTTCGAAAATCGATTAATGCCGATCCCAATGGCGGATCTATTTTCTCGATTTGACGCACGATTTCTTTCAGGAGCGATACCGATGATGGCCGCGGCAGTCCATTGTCTCGCCGATAACGTCTGGTACTGCTGCATTTTTATTTATTGCTCCCTCAGTATGTGGGGACTTTTAAAGGTGATAGACTGTTCTCTGTACTCACGTCTAATCTGTCGGCGCTCCGTCGCGCAACGTGTCTATTAAACCTTTACATAATTCACAGGCGATGACTGCGAGATCACCATGGGAAAGACGTTTATGTTTTGCCCCGCTTTTCCTGATGAGGATGCTGGTTATGACGTTGAGATGTTTCGGTATCGGAGGTGGATCACCCGAGGCTCTCATCCATATAATATTGCAGGTATGACTCGAACTAATGCCTTGCAGCAGAAGATCCCACGAGATGCTCTTCTCGTAAATCCGTTGGTCCAGAAATCTGAAAAAAAAATCAGAAAATGTCAGAAAAATTAATCCATGCATATTAATTTGAATACATTAACACAACGCGCGCAAAATGTGCGATATTTTGCTGGGAGTCTCAGAAGGATAACGATTAAAGAAGCGCGGAATACATTTTCAGGATCTCATAGCTGTGATAGGTGCAACCATTGGCGCTCTCCGCATTCCAGAGAAGTGGATTCCCGGCAGATTGGATCTAGTGCTGAATTCCCATAACGTAATGCATGTGATGGTCGTACTGGCGGTATGCTCCATGCATACCGCAACCTTGAACGATCTCGCCTGGATGTCCGATCCGTCTACGTGCAACGGAACAAGCTCTCTTCTTCTTTCTCCGGGTCGTAACGAACTGTGATCGATCGAACGATGTGAAGAACATGCTTCTGCTGCAGTCTGTGATAAACCGAGCCTATAACAACCGGCGATTAGTCGAGCGCTTCGACATTTGGAGACCAGAAAGTGCTGAATTCTATAATAGATTTAGGAGTACAGATAATAAAAAAAAGGAATATATATATATATATATATCTATATATATATACAGATATATACATATTATACATATAACAGAGTTTAATACAGAGTTATCTGATTTATGCGATCATCTCGCGGGACAGTTTAAGTACAATCACGAGTACAAAGTACATACGGTTACTTATCATATCGAACGTCTAATGATAATTCCAGATCTATCCGAGATTGAAGTTGACGAGAATTGACGAATCTGGTGCAAGAAAGAAAAGATGAAATTTATTTGTGATTTTTGGCAGAAGATAATCAATACTTTAAGACAAGAACATTATTTATTAATTTCAATAGAATGAGAACTGATCAATCAGTGGAATTGTGCCTCACTTGTGTGTACACGATAATGCTCTTCTGGAAACAAAGAGGATTCCCCGAATATTTTGCACCAGACTCTTCAATTTATTCTGCGAAATTGAATTTGACGTTTCAAAATCAGTCGCATACACTTTACATTTTTTCAAAGTTTCTTTCTATATCCAATATTTCAACGCCACACTTTGTGTTATTCATAATTGAACTTCGCAAGGGACACTATATAATCCTAATAATAGAACAAATTCTTTCCATAGATAGAAACAAATGCATGAAGTTAAAGAATCTACGTCCAATTGCGAGCATTAGTTTTACGTAGAATGAATTTCTCTATTCGCTTTCTTTTATGGTTTTCTCTTTCTCTTACAGCTCATTCTTTACATGTGTGGTCGATCACCGGGAAAAATACAATGTTATCGAAAGAAAGTTGGGGAGAGTTCAATACGCAATTAAATGTGCTTCATCGACACCTAGTGAGAGAAACCTACGCATTAGGAGTGAGCTGGAAGGCGATATAAGCACATCAAAAATATGTTTATTGTTGTGGTACAATGATCCAGGATCTCCTAATAGTACGCAACACACACACACACACACACACACATACATTCAGGTGTCCATCTCTTCGAGTCGATACGCTTTATAATGCATCCATAAATCCTTTATAATGCAGCTGATAAAACTGTCTCGAAACGTCGACGAGAGTTTGTCCAATTATCCGTATTGAACTCGTAACAAAATTATTCTAAACCCGACTCTCTATTGCAACTCAGAGTTAAGCAAACCAGAGATGTAGACCTCGATTTACGGATAAATCGTTCGTATCATAAGGTAGTTAATATTGACACACGTTAATAAAGATCGACGAGTTCTTAGATATACGATTCCGTACGAGAAGTTACAATAATAGTGAGAGCAGTAATAGTATCGCAGAATACACTTCGCGTCTTTCTCCGACGAAGGTTAATGTACCTCTTGCATCTTGCACCAGACACCGTACATCCTTATATTCCCGTCGCGTAGATGAAATTGCGAACGTTTTAGCAACTCGCAACGTCCGAAAGATTTATTATACATAATTTTACTATGTACAATTAAACACACTTTTCGAACTTAACTGTGCTAAGGATAAGCAATAATTAATGAGCTATTAAAAGCAGAGACCGTTAAATTACATTCTTGAATATAGACACTTTGTTAGAACCTTAAGCGTACAACTTATTGTGAAAAAAAATAATATAAGGCACTGTGTTCGAGTGTGCTTAAATAATTTACATATATTAGACCTACAAAATAATTTATTTACGCCGCGATGTGATTGAATGCGTTGCCGTATTCAACGCAATTAACACACTTCGAAGGATAGTTGTGATTTACAGGTTGTATAGCGTACTAATAGAGACCGTTATAGAATGCAACGTGAGAGATATATGCCAGAGAAATAAAACATCTTTAAAAATATACTTTTTTTTAATTAATGATCCAAAGCGCCGTGTGCGTGCTAGCACACACACATATATAATCGAAATTAAATACCCGCATGCTTCACACTTTTACATTAATAGTTAACGTACTTCGACAATATATCCGCTCCATCCACGATTTTCGTCCGCAAGAATAAGAATAATGTTGTACTCTCGTCATTCGCGTATATTTTCATCACGATGCTTATTACTGCAACGGGGCTTCGCTCTCCTGAGTGTAACTCTTTACCCTGCTAAATTTAAGGGGCGGATACCTGCCGCCAATCGGTGACACCCTGAATTCCCTCACAGATGGTTCTTTCAAGCAAAGTTTCGCCTCATGCCCGTTTCTGTATTTCGTGAAAATACTGTAACTGACCCACTTTAGTTGCGAATTTACTCTTCTGTGATGATTCTGTATCTCGAATTCCTAAAGCGACAGATATTATGGAAACATGTATTGACTGCTTCTTTTATATTTTCTCATAATTTCTTAGCATATCAAAGTATTTGACTTTTTTATTACTTACAATATGAAAGGTTTGCTCGCCGCTGTCGTGTACCGGCTCCCTCTTATTCCGTCTGTATGTGAAATTGACTCCTTTAATTTCTTGCTTCTTCAGCATAAGTGTAACAAAATTGTCATGTAGTCGATAGTGCCCAATAAGAACTGATGAGTTGCGCGGCACGCGACTTCGTAAAGAATTCACGCAGCTTTGGGCCTCGTCAGTGGAGGTCAACATTAAAACTCTTCCCTCGGGAAAAAACCTAAATACAAGAAACAAAATAAGAGTAGGGAAGAAAATGGCGTGGATTCTAATAACAGTATCTAATAACATTTATGTACCTCAGGTACCTGAAGTACTCGACAAGATGCCATGGCCGGTAAAAACGATCCTGGAAACTGTTCTCCCCATCGCGAATGTAACTAGTTTTGCTGATGTAACATCCGTTGTATCTTAATCTAGGCCGTTGCAAGTACATATCCCTCCATGATTGGTACTTTGGCTCGCAGGTACCGCAGTTCACACCCCATACCCTGTCATAAATCATGTCGAAAATCGTGTCAGACGCTATAACGAGGGAAATTAACATACGCTGATGTATTAAGTCTATGCATAAGTTCTGGGGATTTTCTAGGCAACTTTGTCGAGCGTATCCGACAATAAAGTGTCGGATATGCATCTCTTTTTTCAATCAAATTAAAAATGTGTTTAAGTAAATAGTTATATGTAAGCTCGAATGCAGGTTAACTAACAGTATTAACGTGAGACATAAATTAGTTGAAAAAATTATGCATCTAGAATTTTATTGCCATCTAAATATGGCCTCAGAAATTTACACATAGATCTAATATTATAGGTGTTTACCTGACACAAGCCAATCGCCAGATTTCCTTGTCTCGCGCGGATATGTAAAACCCGCGGCATACCCTCGAAAACATCTCCAGCGATCGGAAATCTAGGTCGGAAGAAACAACCCATCGTAGAATGTAGAGCACTATTTCTGTTGGCAACGCAGATATATGTGTTGTCTGAAATTTACGTGTAGAAAATGAGGTTAAATTCCACAAAAAATATAAAAAAAAATACTTAAAAATCAAATAATAAGACAAATATACAAAAATGCAAATATTAAAAGGAATCATGTATGGACTGGTACTCATAGTTGAGTCTTATATTTAAATTGTTTTAAGTTTCCCTTCAGATACTCCATAGCCAATGAAATAATTTATAAATCATCTGAAGATGAAGACAGTCTTAAATATAAGATTTGACTATGAATATCAGTCTTAGTAATAATATTAAGGTTATGCACTTAAAAATATCTTTGAATTAGTCATGTACCTTTTCAATATTAGTCATAGATAAAACATAGATAAAATACTCACATTTTGCTCAAATTTCGGGAAACATACGCACTGATTGCGATTTACGATTCTAGACAATTTATTAAACAAGTCAGTTTCTTCTTCATCAGCCTCAAAGTAGGTGCCACTATCATTTGTTGAGAGATCATTGTTTAATGTGTCCAGGTTATCATCAGCATCAAATTTATCCCTTACTTTTGTTTTTGTTGATTCATACAAGCGAACTTCAATGTCAGGAACCAGTTGCACTGCACGCTTATAAAACTGGATGGCCTCATAAAACTTTCTGCTCTGCTCATGCTCAATGCCTTTGAGAAATAAATTCTTTGCCTAAAATATAGATAATTTTATAGACAAGATACTAAATATGGATAGATATTAGATTAGATAGATATTAGAAGAATAGACATTAAGTAAACAAAATGTGTTTTCTATTGTTGAACTGGCTGGATTAACTAGTTCTCTTCTCCTCTTTTTTCTACCAAGTCTCAATTATGCACTTGTTTCTTTTTAAATTCCATAAGCTATATACTAGTTCAGCAATAAAAAAACAGATATTTTGGAAGGTAGACAATATAACTTTGTTTACTAAATATCATTACCCTGCTCTCAACTGAGGCCTCATCACTGGTGACCTCAATATTAGGCTCTTTTGGTGAATATGACCTCGGTGTGTCACGCTTGGGTGATATTGTCAACTCTCGCTGCCACTGTTCCCTGAAAGATGTTAAGGCATCTTCAATGTTCGTTTCCTCTTGCAAGGAAGACGCCTCCTGATCGTCGCCTTCATCGGTGTCATCACTAGATCCACTGCAGTGGTTCTGCCAATGTATGAAGCAACAAATATTTTAATTTGCTAGAATCCGAAATGGGACAATGTTACAGGCTTCGACGAGCGAAAATGGACGAAACGCACGATGGGGATGATAATAATCCGCATGTGTTCATGAATGACGCAGCTCAGGACGAATGACGCAACATATTGTTGCCGACAATACATCGATATCGGCTCGCGACAAGGTTAGGGTTGCCGTCCGACATTCCGGCGCACGATTACGCGCTTATTTCGCGACGACAGTCGCTGCCGCTTGTGTTCTCACGTACCATTTTCACGTCCTAATCGGCCACGTCGGTCGTTTTCCCTCAGCGCATGTACTCTCGGTCGGAAAAGCGTACGACACAGCGAAAGCACAATTTCGCCAATAGTACCGCCGCCATGGTTCTCGCCTCTCTGCTTCGCGTTTTTTCGCTTCGCCTTTCCTCGGCGCGCCGACGAAGGTCGTTGCGCGAGCTATGTACGCTGCTCGACTCCGCTGACGCAACAGACATATCGCTCCCTTTACAATGTCGCAGTCATTATCGTAATTAATTATCGGGAGAATTATCGGCTCGCGTTTGTCGCACGACCCTTTGTTTATTCTCTCTTTGTGTGCTTCTTCGAGGAGACCTTTTAATTGTTAATTACGAAAGCAGTCAGCTTGATATATAAAGAAGGTGCTTTGAATAAATACGTGCCTGATGAATAAATATAAATAATGTAAGTGCAGGTATAGATGACATTGCATTAGAAAATATTTTTATAAGATCGGTTCATACCGATAAAGTAAAAGTAACATTGCTAATAGCGAAAAATTAATGACAAGAATGTTTTCAGCAAAACTGTGTTCTCCAGAAGATAACTTACTGAATGTTTTTAATAAAAATATGCTTTCAACGAGGTGGAAGACGTAAACGGCAAAGTTGGAAAAATTATTTGCCATGATTATTAGCTTTAAAAAGCATCACAAGATATGTTCAATTGACTGAAATATTATAAAACAAACAGAGTTACCCTTATTTTACCGATCACCTGGAAAACTTTTGTTTCAGTCATAACTTTTGTGCAGTTATAATAAACAGGCATTTTGTTGACACATGGCGCCATCAACTGAAGTTAGAATCACTTCGAGATCGTTACGAAATTAATAAAAGTAATCGTACTATATAAAGTAACAAAATCAACGTTATCTAACTTAGAGACTAATCTAGTGCAATCTAATTTAAACGATCTAATCTCTCTCTCAATATATGACTTCAGATAAGACGTCTTCCCCAACGCCAATATTCGTTAATAGGTGAGAATGTAGATTATACAGGTAATTACTATTCAAACGAAAATTTATAGGTTAAGTTTCAATCACTCAATACAGCAGCCTTTGGCGAACTTTTCTCTCTGTCTCTCTCTCTCTCTTTCTCTCTCTCTCTCTTTGTTTCAATATCTAGATCTTTTCAATCTAACTCTGATAAAATGTAATCGATGATAAAATGAACGAAATCGATCATATCGATTGTCGAAATCGTGAGTTCATCGAGAATCGAGTTTAATTGATTCGAGAGCGACCCAAATCAAACTTCAGTTGCTTCAAAATATGCGAGAACTACTTCAGTACGTTAAGTGCATCGCTCGTTTGTTCTAGGTTGATGAGATGCGAAACTTTTCACAATTTATCTTGATTCCTGCACTTTCCTTCTGGGAATATCGGAAGATGCCGAGGAATACTGGAGAACGCGAAGAAAATGGGTCACACGAACGCGGTGACGCGTACTCAAATAAACAGTCGAAAGTCGCGAGATACTGGACGGCGAAACCGCTAACCTAAGGTAACTGTTACAGTAATTGAACCTCGCCCCGATAATATTGATTTAATATTTCTAAAAAGGAGCCTTTGAAATCTTATTAAAAGATTTTTGGTAAATATGCAGTATAATGTCCCTATCATGAATTTTTTTTAATTTTGCAAATTTGTATATTTTTATGCGTAGAATTGATTTCTGAAAACGAAAATTGTCGCTCACTTTTCGTTTTCTTGTTTTTTTAATTTTATGTTCATACATACTTTTCTTTTATGCTTTAATCAAAGCATAAACTCTGTTATAAAGCAGAGAATAGTTCATGTATGCTTTTCTCTGCTTTAATCATATACACTATCTTATAAAACTTAATAATTACCTTTTTATGCGGATTAAAATTTAGATCTAACTGTACACACGATTACAACGTTCTCGTTATACATGAACTATTCTCTGTTTTATAACAGAGCTTATGCTTTTTATTAAAGCAGAGAAAAGCATGTATGAACAATTTTCTGCTTTATAACAGTTTATGTTTTTGATTAAAGCAGAGAAAAGTATGAACTATTCTTTGCCTTTATTTTTTGCTTACTGACATCATAAAACATAAAATTAAAAAAACAAGAAAACGAAAAGTGAGCGACAATTTTCGTTTTCAGAAATCAATTCTACGCATAAAAATATACAAATTTAAAGTTTGAAAAAAATCCATGATAGGGGCGTTACACTGCAAAATTACCAGATTTTTTGTGCACAAAGAAAAAGAAAATTTATTTGTAGGATATAGATCCAGATAGCACAGAGAATTGAAAAAAATTTAATCATATGTCACCAATTCTGAGTTCATTTTTAGTGCAAAAAGAATTCTTTTCATTGAACTAAACTCTAAAGAATTCTTTTTGCATTTGAAATAAACTCAGAATTGGTGACATATGACCGAATTTTTTTAAATTCTTTTTTAATTCTCTGTGCTATTTGGGGACTTTATTCACAGAGAGATGAATTCTATTTCCTAGAAATAAACTTTATATACTACAAATATATTTTCAAATATTTCTTTACCAGAGAGTCAAAAAAAATTTGTGATATTATTTATATAACCATTCATTAAGTTTGTATTATTTGATAACTAGAACATGATTTATTTTTCAGATCAGTTATCGGTAGCAGCATTGTTTAATATATTCCATCAAAATTATAATTATGTATTGATTATTTTATTTCTTATTATTTTTCGACCGCTGACAAAGTTTTATATAAACGTTAGTTTCCTTAATAATTCCTTCCCATTATTTATTCATAAACATATATAATTGATCGTGCTTTCTTAATTAATTCAGCCATTGGGACATTTACCGTCTGGTTGTACTTCATCTGCGACACATATACGTGTGACCAAGTACGTATGCGTGTTAACAACAGTGAGATACCAACGATGCGACCCCACCTCCTTCTTGAAACTATCACTGCCTCTACCTGCCTGCCTGGCTGCCTACGAGATCATCTTCCCAAGTAAAAGCCGAGAACCGAACGAGCGTGGGCACAGACAGCATCATGCGCTTGGTGAGTACAAAACCATTAATTCACTTCTGATTACCGCTTTCCCACCTGGCTGAACTTTCCTCCGATTTTCTCTTCTTTCTTTCGTCGCGCCTGACTCCTTCGCCGCGCCGATTTCTTCTTCTTTCTTTTCAGTTTCCTTTTTCCACTTTGTTCGCGATTGTGGATTATGAGTCTCCTGCCAAGTGATAGTGAATCGACTAATATCTATCGACGAGTGCAAAGTGTTCTGCCTTTAGGGGAAAGCCCCGTGTAGATCGTGTCGAGGCGCACATTGTGATTGAGAAGATAAATTAAGCGTTTGTCTGTGTGATAATTAATCGAGGCAAATTTTAATTCGAAGACTACTGTATCGGCGTTTGCTCCGACGTTTCGTCGATCGATTGTGACCGATTTGATAGCACAAGTTCGTTTCCTCGCGAATGTAAAGTAAATAATATTCCGCGAGGAAGAAGGATCGAACGTCGCGCTAGTTTTGAGTCATCGATCAGAAGGAAGCGAGAAAATGAGAGTGATTCGCGAGTACAAAAAGTATCCCGGTGACGAAGCGCGCATTTGCATTGATATTCGAATAGATATCGAGTTTCTATCCGGAGGAAATCCGCGACACGAGCATTTCACGATGGCCACTTTCTTCTTCCGTCGTATGTACTGCGATTCCCAGATTCGCGAGCGTATACGTGCCGTTCACGCGCGGAAGAGTAGCTTTTCTACTTAACGGCTCTCCGTCGTCACTTAATCGGTTGTCCGATTAGCGCGACCTACCGCTTGCGACTTGTCAATTAGCATCAAACAATAATTTCGGCGATTTCGCCGCTGTCCAAACGCATCGCTTCCACGTGCGTGGACACATATTGTTAGCGAATTACGAGCTCCGATATCTCGGGCGCGAAAGTACTGTCGCGTTGTGAAATTTGTATGCAGTCCGTAGTGAAGTTTCACATGTTTGTGCAGCGATTTTACTCTTTGTGAATCATTTTCATCGAATCTTCCCTCGAATCTTTGCAATGGTGTATCGGTTTGTTTCTGAAAATTTGCGCTGAATCGCTAATACAATTTCACTTAGGCCCGTATTCTGAGTTCTTTTTTAACGATAAATGAGCCTTTAAGGCTTAGTTGCACCAACATTATTTTGGCTTTAAGCGAAACTTAAACATATATCTATCTTTTATCTTTCTTTTTAAGTAAATGGAGACATATATTTAAGTCTCACCAAAAACCAAAATAACGTTGGTGCAACCAGGCCTAAAAGAGGCTCAGGAACCACCTAATTGGCTGAGAAGCTATATTTAAGGTACTTTTATCGATAAAAGAGGATTCAGAATATGGGCCTTAGTCTCTGTCTCGCTTCTTGAGGATTCGCGATGGCTAGCAATAACGGCTGTTGAGATCAACTATGGGAGAAATGAATGGGCGAATATTGTTCGTTGTTTTATAGCCACTGATTCGGAGATTAGGTTCGGATAGAAGAAGGGAGAAAAGAAAGAAAGATCACATCTCGCGGGCTGAAAGATTCGTCTGAATCGCGTCGGCTTCATGCTCGTGACCGCGAATTCAGCGTGAAGCGTTGGCTCGTTACGAGAATCGCATTAACGAAGTAGAGTGCTCCGGCGAAGCCGCTGGACCGTCCAGTAGATCAATTTCTACTCGCACACGAAGGGATCGCGCGTAAAACACACGCGAACACCCCGTTAAATATGCTTGTAAATAATAACTGCGCTTCTAACGACCCAGTTGTCATGTAGTACGCGGTCACGTGTGGCGTTAATTGAGTGCTGGAATTACAGTCTCACGGGTAAATCGAAACCGAGAATCGACACGAGAGTTAGTTCGATAACGATCGACGTTGATCGCCGCGCGCTTTAGAAAGAGCGGATCATGGCAAAAAGGAATACACGCCGCATTCAAGTAAATGTTATTTGTTTCTAGTATTCTATAATTTTTTTATACTTGCAAACGAGCTTTCCTCAAATTTGCGATGGGTACATTTGAAGATTATTAATGAAGAAAATATTGCTTGTTGAAGGTAAACATCACATGAGAGAAAGGAAGCAAAGAAAACTGAGTAATCGCTTTTCTTAGCGATGTAGAATGAGATTTTTCTGCGCGTGACGAAACTCTTCAAGTCCGTTATCGCTCTTCGCGGTCTAAATACTTATCGACAAACACGCGCTCTCTTTCTCTCTGCGAGCAAGACGCAAAATCATTTCAATGGACCAAAAACAAACTCGATACGCACGTTGTGCCACAATTCTGTGTGAGAGCGGCTTCGAAATCGGCACGGGGTGTGGTTTAGAAACGATCGATTCGGAATACGATTCAATCGATCTATCGACTGGGAAAGGTTTCATCGGAATAGTTGACAAGATTTTTACGATTTGCGCGTGTGCGAAAGCGGATGATATTTCAAGAACAGGTTTCCTTTAGACTTCCCCCTCGAAAATATCGGGGATAATCGTCGTTCTCGCGACCTCTTTCCATTTTCATCGGTGACAGGGTGGCATAAGATGATGCAAAGGTGTTCCTAAATGTTCTTCGTCAGTTCTTCCTCCAATAGTTCTTAACGATGAATTCCTCTTGTCCTCTAATCATCGCGTCGCGCAACGTTCAATTACATTGTCAGCCGTCTGAATCATTCAAGGGTCGCTTGAGAAGTTCTTCGTCGTGATGCATGATCACAGTGAACGAATATAACTCGTCTTCTTCTACTTCGATTTCCGAGAGAAAGTAATTAAGGATCGATGACGTGGGACATGGGTGTGGAACATTGTATGAGTGTCCGGCGGGTTCGACAACCTTCGAAAGCAGGTGGCATCTTTTTCGAGCTGCGCAAAGAAAGTTCTTCATCTTCTTCTCGTTGGTATTGATCGTACATTCTTTTTCTTTAGTGTAAACTCATGTAAAGTTTTGTTGAATTTCTCAATTCATTCTCGTTCATTGATTCTTTGATTCATTGATAAATTTGATGAGACTTTGCATTTTTCACGAGTTCACGCTGGGGGAAAGATAGAATGAGAAAAAAGTACTTGAAAATTTATCTGTGGGATTTGATTCTACAAGATAAAATTTATTTCGTTGAAATAAATTTTTACCCTACAAATGCATTTTCATATGTTTTTTTCTCCGTATAGATGATAGATACACCGAAAAAAATATTTCAAAACTTATTTATAAAGTTTGTTCACAGAAATAAACTTTATATCCCACAAATAAGTTTTCAAGTATTCTTTTCTCATTCTACCTACAGTAGAGTGAGAGAAAAATATAGTTGTCTTTGGCGTCAACTATATTCTTTTGTGATTTTAATCACAAAAATAGTTAGAAAAACTATTATTTTAGTAAGTGTTATCAGAAAAATGGTTTTTCTAATTATTTTTTTAGTTAAAATCACAAAAAAGTATAGTTGACGCCGAAAGCAACTACATTTTTCTCTCAGTGTATGTTTTCGTTCTCCTCTTCTTGTTCCTCTCTTTTTTTCTCGTTTCGTTCTTCTTCTTCCACTTGGCGACCCGTTTACCGACGTAAGAGATAAACCAAACCCCGGTAGCGCACCGATATTACACGGTGGGCGAAATCGTTACGAAACACGAGGATGCCGTTCCGAAGTGCGCGGAACTTCTAATCGAGAACAGCGTGCACGTAATACCTGCGGATTCCTCCGGCTACGTGCCACCTCGTTTGAATGGAGAAGAACTTCCGGTCATTTCGTAAGACGCCGCCGCGTCTCCGATCGATCCGCGTTCGCCCGCGAGGAGGCCGGAGGAGGACGCGCTCCGCGACGTTTACGACTTCCTTAATAACCGAATGCGGCTTCGCGCTCTGTTAGATCGGCGATTTTTCGCCTGGGAAGCGAAGACGGTAGTGTGTGTGTGTGTGTGTGTGTGTGGTTCGCGATCCGAATGGCTCTTGCAAACCTTTCGTCGATTCCGGCGACTTTTCATTGGCGACGTGAGATCTTAGTCTGGACAGTGTTGGGCATTTCATCGATTAACATTCAACATGAATTTCTCTGAAATTCATTATTATTACATTTGATTATTATCTCTTAAGAGAACAATATAAATTGAGTATATGTAATAACTGAGTGTATATATAACTGAGGATATAAACTGAGTAGTCACTTTTCTTGAAAAATGATATTTTTTTGTGTGTTGTAGAGATATGTGCGATTATATATGACTACATACATGGCTATTATAGAAGCCATACATGAGTCACACATGATTACGTATATGATTAATACATATTTTCTTTGATTAAAATAATCAGCGAATCAATCATCAAAATTGATCAATCGTTATGTATAAAATCATAAATAATTTCATCAGTTGATTAAATTCATTATTAATCAAACTTTAATAGAATTTATCGACCATAGTTATGCAAGAATGATCTAATCCACATGAAGCAAGTTTAAAAAAAAATGAAGATGAAAATTTGGTACATGATATAAAAAAAGTATAGATAGCACTGTGATTCTTCGCAATCATTCAAGAGATTAAGCATGGTCAATCTTCTTTTCTTTCTTCTCTGATGAAAGAAACTTTCGAGGTAATGCTATTCGACATACTCGAAGCTTCGTAATTTGAGGCTTGAAATTCGAAACTTTGTTTCCTCAAACATTATTTCAAGATTCGAGAATTTTAAGTATCAAGTTTCTGAATTATTTCTGAGAGGTGCGACAACTGATATCACTTTAAATATCTTCATTAAAAATATGGAGCACTTTCGAGTTTACGAAATTCTAAGAATTTCAAAATGACGTCCGAAGACAGAGAAAATTTTACTAAAAAGTTCGTCATGTTCCCAGTTCATGTTCGATCATCTGATGATGAGCTTCTCTGAAATTCATTATTATTACATTTATTATCTCTTAAGAGAACAATATAAATTGAGTATATGTAATAACTGAGTGTATATATAACTGAGGATATAAACTGAGTAGTCACTTTTCTTGAAAAATGATATTTTTTTGTGTGTTGTAGAGATATATGCGATTATATATGACTACACACATGGCTATTATAGAAGCCAAAGTCATACATGAGTCACACATAATTACGTATATGATTAATACATATTATTATATATATGTAATTTTACATAATTAATGTAATCTTTCTCTTGCTCGGAAGATCATATACTTAACGTTCGCCATAACAGGGCTTCTGTGTGACAAAGGCGACGTAACGATCACGTCTTACGAACAGACCACGCCGCGGATTTTTCACGCTTTCCTTCGCCTGAGAGTCCGAGTTCGATCGAGTTTCTACCCCGATAACTTTCCCGATCCTCCGCGATGGGATGCCATCGATCATCGAGTATCGCTGGTATCGCACGGTGGAACGTCAATTATCCGCGTGGATCGTCGTCCGAGCGTACGTGCCACCTGACGTACGTCCGGGATCTGCGATTCGGACGATCTCGCAGATCCTACGACTCGTATTAATACCGTTACGTTATACCGTTGTTGTACGGAGTGTTCCACTTCGACCGAGAGGAGGGGTACCTTTTCTTTTCGCGGCAAATTGGCGAGTCGCTTCGGGTAAGGCAACGTGGACTTTTCCTCGGGGAAAATACCTGCTCGATGCCGGGGATCCGCGCGTTATCCAACGCCAAGGACTCGTTGTATAATCGTCGCGTACTTGGCGACACTGCCGAATCGCACTTTCACGCGTATCTTCCTCGCCATTTCCGCGTTTCTGCTCGTCTGAAATACGCCGGTTGACCGCTGTCCTCCCGTAATATGCTAATTAGTCTTCGCGTCTGAGACATTCTGATATTTTTACGGCGCAGATGTTCTCAGCAAGGTAAAGAAGTGAATAAAAAATAGAGAAATGCTCTATTTTAAAATCGCGCACTACAAAATCGATTTTTAATGAAAATTTTGAAGTTTTAAGGCATTATATTTACGAAGAGAGTATTATAGTTTTTTTTTTTTTCATATAAATTCTTTACAATTTTATTATGTTTTTTAATAGTACAGGGATAGACACTGTCAGTAGAGTATATATTACTAAGAAACATAGTAAATTTCGCTGGGAACATGACGAATTTTTTAGTAAAATTTTCTCTGTCTTCGAACATCATTTCGAAATTTTAAGGACTTCGTAAACTCGAAAATGTTCCATATTTTTAATGAAGATACTTAAAGTGATATCAATTGGAATCTTGTCGCACCTCTCAGAAATAGTTCAATTAAGAGACTTGATATTTGAAATCCTCGAATCTTGGAATAATGTTTGAAGAATCAAAGCTTCAAGCTTCAAGCCCCAAATTATGTCGAAGCTTCGAGTACATCGAATAGCACTACCTCGAAAGTTTTCTAATCAATCATGCCTGACAAATTTCTTATTTCTGATCGCCTACGGCAAGATTGGCTTCTGGATTCTCGTCGGGGAACTCTCGTTGTCGAAATTGCCGACGGGGTTTTCGGTACGTCTCATTCGTGCCTTCACTTCGCGCGATAATCGGGAGCGTGAGAAGAGCGATTAACTTCGGCATGAGGAAACATTCCTGCCTCGTGTCTCTACATTATCTCTCCGCACTCGTAATTAGTATAAATTTACATGATTGAAGCGCGCGTGCGCTGCTTCAACGGCGCGAAAAATGGGATGCGGTTGGGCGTGCGGTGTTGTTGCGCAAAGTCGATTCGCGAATGCACAAGAGTGGTCGAAGCTCGGGACAACCGCGGCGACTCTTAAGAAGGGCTCTTTTGAGCGTTCGTCACACAGCAAAAGGAGCCGTGCGAGGCAAGTTCACGAGCGTGCGCATCCTCGACACACTGCCGAGTGAAAGTGCCGCCTGCTCTCGCGGTGGTTTCTTCTTCCTCGTCCTCCTCAGCTTCCTCCGTGGAACCTCGCACAACGTATTGCCTGCGAGTCGGATCAACGTGACGAGTTCTCTCACGCTGTTATCCCCCCCCCCCC
>NW_022639649.1:253790-322929 GCF_010583005.1 Odontomachus brunneus
CCCTCTCCGCGAGATCGCGCCTTTAAACAGTCCCGGTCGATTTTTTTAGCGATCGGCGCGACAGGTTTCTTCGTTATTGTATCATCCGCGCGCCTAATGACGCGCGCATGTCAATTCACGGATCAGACTGTCAATTTGATTACACTTCTTAAGCTATTCCAGAAATTTGTAGGTCTGATCTACATGGACAAAGATGCTGTTGTGTCGTGGAAGGGACCTGGAAAATGGCTACAATAATTGGAGCTTGACAGTCTTAGCCTGATTACCATCGCGGAGCAATTAATTTCAGCGGCCGCTGGTACAGCACTATGCATTTAATGGCGGCTGTCCGCTCGTTGAACAAACGCGTGTTGATAATATTGTCGACACTCTGCCGGCAACTCGTTGCTTCGAAGCCTAAGTGACAGAATCGATTTTCCATTTGGCCGCGAGCTGACCCCTCAGTCCTTCCACCCACTGACTTTAATAATTGCGGGACAACGGTTGACTTAAGAAGTTCGACTCTATACAGCTACTCGTACGATTTGCATACAACGTGCTCCGATCGTCGCAGATACCGTGCATTTAATTATTGCAGCAACGTGGTAATTATTGCCTCGTCGAAGTTAGCGCGAATTTCTACAATGGGAACTGTATTGCGCACATGACTCCTCGGGTATTATTATTATTATTATTAACGCGAGGTCTAGGGTCGTTTGCGATATTACCTATCATGCATCTTCAGTATCCACCAGCGATTCGAGCTCGCGCCTATAGGCGCGGTGAAACTCGCGCTGGAAAATGACGGGTCAAGAGTTCGCGATGTGCGCGAAAACGTTCGCACACATAATCCGATAGCTAAAGGCGGATTCCGAATTTTAGCTTTCTTCTGTTTTCGCTTCCTATTTTTTCGTCTTTCTCTTCGCGACACTTCTTTCCCGATGTGCGCGCATATGCATATTTATGATTTCCACTTTCGAGAGCGACGCTCCTTGATTAATTAGCGATTCCTCCTCGATTATGCGAGGGGAAATTACTCAACGCGCCACGTCGATAAATCCGTCGCAGCGACACGCGTCAAGGCGTCCCAGCGCGTCCTCAGCCGCGGTGAGTTTCGAAAGTGAAACTGGCGTTTCAAAAGTGCGCCACGCGATTATTACTGAGCTGCTACATACGGCATTAACCCTCACATATTTAGGGTATCTTTCCACATAACGCAAAAATATTACACCAACGTCAAGCAAGGAGCATGCACTTTTGCATAACGTATAATGCACAATGAAATGAAGTAATGAAAGTTCTTCGTTTCTATTGTGGAGATAGAAATAAAGGACTTCAATTGTTTCATTTTTTTATACGTTGTACAAAAAAGTCTATACTTCCTGCTTTAAACTTAACAGGCTTTTAATTATGTTGCTAAAGATAATATTGATATTATCGTGAGCTCAAAATTGAGATGTAAATGTCACGTTTATCGTAATTCAATTGAAAAACTTAGATCTGAATAAAAATCTGAGTATCCACAAGTTTCAAGTAACAACTATTACGAGCCTCAAATATTTTTTCAGAGCCAGAGTTTTTCAAGTTTTTCAGTTGAATCATAATACGTGTGTCATTTATATAATCGTACAATTCAACTAAAAAAACTTCCATCTTACTCTGGTAATAACTATTAATATGCGCCTAAATTTATATCTAAATGTCTCACTTAAAACAAGTTTCAAGTGACAACTATTAATACACCTGAGAAACACGACACCTGCGAGTCGATTATGGTTCCTCCCGCTCTTATGTATGCGTAATTAATGGACCAACGATACGGGAGGATCACACGTCTATTTTACCGGGTTTAGAAAGTTCTCAAAGCCATCTAGTCGTTGCTTGAGACGTGTATCGCACCCGCGGTTCGTATTTCAAGCGGCTTCGTTGCTTCGCGAACTGATGTGACTGTAAAGTGGGAATTCGGCATTCAAAGGATCAAATTTCTGTTCTATCTGGCTATTGTATCGCGTGAAAAAAGGATTAATGAATATTATATCAACGAAATCCCAAACTGCTTGGAGCTCGAGTTAAGATACTCCCGGCATTCCTCCCGTGAAATTGGAATCTGTCTCGACTAACCGACCGTCGAACGGAAACGAGAGACGCAGAACATAACATCTTACAATGCAATGAGCCGACTAAATGCCGCGATCGCATGGTTTTATTATGTGTAAATCGCCGCATAATTCAGTCAGCATGTTTTAGACGCACCATTTCTATTTTAAGACGCTTTTCCCTCGCGGCAAAAGCGCCAAGTCACTTAAAGTCGTTACCGCATGGAATATATGGAAGAACGTTCAGTATTTCTTTGTGATGCGTCAGTGGTTCTTTCAAAATTTACCTCTTTACATAACATAAAAAAGGCCAATAAGAGCCAAAGAAGATCGAATACTTTCTGAGACACTGTCCTAGGATATTGTGCCACAGAAGAGCCAAAATATTGTCGTTAATTATATTATATACACAAAATAAGTCAACACACATTATCTTTCTGTCTTCTAAAAACAAATGTTATTTTTGCGCGTATATGCTTTTGCGCGAATACTATCAAATATTAAGGTGTGTGAGAACTTAAAGGAAGCAAATAAATAAATAATAAAATAATAAATTGTTCAATAATTAATAAACAATTAATAAATTCCCTTATACTTTAATACTTGACGGAATCTGAGTAAGAAATTGGCGAGCGTCGTGACAAGCGCCGGCTACTGAATATTTTTCACTTTATAATTTGATAATTCCACACTCATTAAACTTCGCATTTGATCCTCTCCGCTAATGTCCTCTTTTTCGCCGTTGCCTTCCTCTTCTTTCTTAGGCACGGTATAACTTTCCTCACAAATGTCAGAGGATCAGCCCCGCTTTATCTCTCTCTCCCCCATCCCGCCTCTCTCTTTCTCTGTTTACATACGCGGGAGCGTTTGAAGCTCACTCGCGAGGGATCCACTCATTTTCACCGGCTCCACGTGGACGGGGGAGTTTTACGATTGACAGTAACGTCGGCAATCTCTCGTGTCGTTTTACGACGCGGCGAAAACGGATTTCCCTCGCAGCGAGAACACGCGTAACCTCCGAGAAAACGCATCGCGTCGTAGCTCCCACCGAGGCGTTTCGACGAGCGACAAGCTGATCGTGGGGGGTGAAAGTTCAATCGCCCACAATCGTCCCCGGTGGGTAGCTCGTGACCTTTCCGGGGCGTAGTCGTTTCTCGCTCTCGGCATTCCATTCTGGATGGATTACAATTGCCCCGTTACGATTTCCGCTTATGAGAAATCGTCGGATCGTGCCGCAAGGCCTCGGAGCTCGACGAGTCACTCGCCCTCCGTTTCGATAATGAACGACCCGGCTTAATTCGAGTCGCCTTTCACGTTACTCGGTCGCGTGTCATTATGAAAATGAAGGAAGATGCATGCCGCCCATTAAACGCGGAAGCGTGATGAGGGGAATCGCGAATTGACCGTCGCGCAGCTCCCGAGGACATCGCGGGCGGGGTACACGTAATTACCAGGCGTGGTGGACTCAATGACGACACGATTATTATTAACCCTTTCACTACTAATTTAGAAGCTCTCTTCTAAATTGCGACGAACATTGACAGAGGGGAAGAGAGGGAGAGAGAAAAGTGTGTGGAAAATAATTCGTTTTCGGCAACGTCGACTTTTCGCCGATTTGTCGGCTGCCCCGTTACGTAACGCGTTTTACAATAATGTTACGTAATTAATATGCACTTTTGGCGATCTGTATGCTGAAAAATAGATAGACGTGGAGATTGAGGTTCTTGCTATTTCGTCTTTTCTCTCTTAAAAGCGTACTGTCTCTCTAGTTCTTTAAAGTTTAAATTTTTCTTTAATTTTTACTTCATTAATTAAATACATTAATATATAATGCAGTTTTAGCAAATAAAAAGCACCAAAAGGATAGGGCTGTGCCACTGATGTACCACTGAGATTTTTAGAAGGACACATTTGTAATAAATAGAGTGATAGCTGATATGTTCTGAATATCAACAAAGCTGTTTATTCAATTGAATAAAGTTATTATTAACGGTAGGATATGTCCCGTTAGTAGAGAGAAGGTCTTTGAGACGTTGGATAGTTTGTAGGCATGAATTAAAAAAGTTTCTTTGGAATTGTTTTACAAAAAAATTATAAAAACCATGTAACTTCCTTGAAGCTTGATTTTCTCTGCATAAAAATATACTGGAAAAGTCTAAAAATGTGTATGATTTATAATTTCTTTGTGAAACGATTCCAAAGAAATTCTTTTCATTCATGCCTAACACAAACTCAGAGCCCTTAATGGGTCAAGAGTGCAAGAAATCAGCCGATTGACGAGCATAAAATAACATCGTGTACACGTCGATTAGTGCCTATCGCAATCGCCGTCTCGGTGGCCGTTAATAGATACTATGATTTACGTGGGAATTATAAGAAATCTCGAGACGAGATTCGCGCACTTGTCGCACGTATTTGCATTTCTTTCCAGTTTCGTAATTGAACGCTGCGCCGGGAACGTGCGTAACGCGTTTTTAAGCGTTCCCCGCCGACGCGAGAACGCCGGCGTCGGAATGCCGTGGAACTGACGGTACCTCGAGCAAGAATCGACGAGTGTCCAGGTCAAACGCATGAACGGGGATCTCGAAAGGGTTAAGCAGCCACGAGAGTCCTCCTCGCCTCGTTCTCAGTTCCGATTACCTGCGGCAGGACGTAACAAAGCTCCCCGAGACATCCACCGAGTTTCTCTCCACTTAAATATCAAAGTTTATTCCCAAGAGCTCCACGTACGCGGCCTGTTCACGTGCGTAATTAAAGATACGTGCTTCTAATTGCGTTCGGGTTCAAGAGGAACATAATGGAGTCCCCGCCGAGTTCTCGCACTTATCTTTTCCTTCCTTGATCGGTACTTGCCTCCTCTCCACCTGGCAACTCGGCGATTTATTATCCCGTTACGAATCAGACGCGAGCGTGATCCGCAGCAAAAGTCTGAAATGCATTTTTAATAACCGTTATTATTCGAGTGAAATTTTCCTTGACTAAAATAATCGGCAAATCAGTGATCAGAATTAATCCTCATGTATAAAGTCACAAATAATATTATCGATTGATGAGATTAATTACAAAAGCTTATAATAGAGGGTCTTGTTTGAGCAAACGAAGTAGTTTCGTAATAATTTTGTGTGCTAAATCGGAATTTGATCTCAGAATTTGCCCATTACACGTCAGATTTCTGAGATAAATAAGGTTAAAGGTATCAAAAATGTCATTTATGCAAAATGACGATGACGCAAATACTGAGGCCAGATTCAGCGCACAAAATTACGTAGAAATCTACTGTCAAATCTCAAACATCAAAACCATACAGGTCTGCGTTATTAATCAATATAGACGCGGGAACATGAAGTCTGGAACGCAAGAGGGATACAACGGGATCGGGAGAATATTTCCCTTTCGACACGCCTTTTCCTTACGCGCAAGATCAAAAGACACATTGTTTGATTTCGTCCTGCGAGGCTGTGTTCCAAAACGCTTTACTCGATCAACTCTATGGAACCCTTAGATGATGAGAGAACAAAGTAAAAGAAAGTAACGTAGAATAACCTAGCATTTTGGAATGGGAAAAGTTCTCTAAAAATGATATATATAGTTGTTGATTTAGTCTCGGTTTAATCACTGCAACGCAAGGACGTTAATACATATATCAAATGATTGATGTAAACTAACCCAAAAATAACCTGGTACCAAACGATTGCCAAAAATTGCCTTATGATACGAACAAACCAAATTCCAAGAGCGTTACCTATTTAAATTTGTGCGGTTCGAACTTACTTCTGTAACTCTCCTTGTAGTTAGAGTTATAAGAGTTGACTCTGAGTATAGTCCACTCTGATTTTCTGAACGATTTGGCTCCGCCCATCTAGTATGTTACACCACATTTTAGAACGATGTTGAGTTAACTCCGCTACTCGGAGTAGAGTTTTGGAACGCAGCCCGAGTGACGCGGCTTAGTGCCGCTTACTCGGGCTCGCGCTTTGTAAACACAGAAGAAGAAACATGAATATGATTCAAGCTTTCCTTTCATTGACGCCCAACAAACGATCACGACTGAAGGGGAATGGCACGCGAAAGAGGAAGCATTCTCCCTGGACTCGCTAGTTGCATCCCAGTTGCATCTCTTTATGTTCCTGAGTGTATTATCGCACACTTAGGGTGAACATTTTTCTGTTCTCTCAGTAACTTTCCCGAACTTTTGAAAAAAAAATTTTAAATTTCCGAAAACTGTTTCCAGCGCAATGTTAGTGACAGAACCGCTGTTTCCTCAGTAACTTTTCTAAAATTGTGAAAAATTTTAATTAATAATCAATTTTATCAATCGATTATATTATATGTGACTATATATGACGATTGATTAGTCTTAATTATTGTTTTGCCGATGATTTTAGTTAAAGAAATATTTAGGGCCGGTTTTTCAATAGCAATTTAAACTTGGATTCAAGCTTAAACTCTATTCTAACAATGTATTTGTTTTGTTTAAATCGAAATCTAAGTCGAAATCTAAGTTTAAACCATCATTGAAAAACCGGCTCTTAGTCGACTTATGCCTAGCACTGTTACATGAGGTTCAGCGTGTATTCACCAAAAACACTTCGAGGACGAGAGGCCGTTGAGTTTCGCGCGATTTTTTTTCTTCCATTGACGTCTCTTTACTGGTCGATTCGCAAATACCCTTTCACGTTCGGTCCACAGCGTTTCCGTGAAGTCCTCGCGTTGAGAAGCGTCGTGTTAAACTATTGAGCATTGTTGTATTATTTCTCTCGACAGACTCTCGGAACACTCGGCAGAGAAATCGGCTAATAAGGAACAGTTTAAAGTCTGTCGGAGCTCATTACACTCGTCGCGCACTGTCCTCAGCTTCCCCGACGATGCGCTCGTGCGAGAGAGAGACACGGGTTTTAATTATGCACACGCGTGTCGCCTGGCATGTACACGTAATTACGTAAAAACACGCGAGCCATTGGTCCTCTTGTATGTCGCGGCACGTTTGGCTCGAAAGCCGGCGGATACGTGTTTACTGTGTTTTTAGGAGGAGAAAATCGCCTACGGCCCGTTGTGAATCTTCCATACGTAACGGTACTCATCGGGGGGGAATAGACGGACGCATTCCCGACTTTCAGTCTCTCTGTCTTTCTCTCTTTCTCTCTTTCTGTCTTAGCTGAGTTCAATACGGTGAAACTGATCGTAAATATTCCATTCAAAAGATCTCATGTCGTCGGCTAGTCGCTTTTCCAGATCAGCCTCACAGCTGATCCATCCCGGATCGGTCGTATGTATAATTAAATGATTCACTGCAATGCCGGCCCGGCCCACTTCTTTAACGGCTTCGAGAAAACAAGATTTAAAAGGGGAATTTAACTTTCTCCTAATTTCGAGGCTAATTCTTTTCCCCCCGCTATCAATAAGTCATTAGACTGGAACAAATGATTTGCCAAAATTAGAAATCACGTACGTCGAGTTTTTTCTTCTTTCTCTCAGGATTCAGCTATATGCTCGTAAACTTTACAATATTCGATAATCCAATGAATAAGACGCGTGAGTTTGCCTAAACAAACCAATTCTTAAAAAGGTTTCGACTCGCGCGATTTCCAATTTCACCCATCCAAACATCATTCATCCGCATTCCTCAAACAACTATTTAAAGACACGTGAAAGATGTTTCCATTCTTTCAACATCTCTTAGACGTTTCACGGTCTTGCTTATTTAAAACATGCCGTCTCATATCATGCTTTAATCATTTGCATGTTCGTTGCGACAAGCAAAAAATATTGTTTAACCAATAATAAAATTACAATTTGATTTACATACACGGAGAGAATATTATAGTTTTTTATTTATATAGATTCTCTACAACTTTAATATGTTTTTAGTAATGTGCAATTTAAATATATTTCTAGTAATATACAAAGTAATTCTATAGTAAGTTTTATTTTTATATAAATTCTTTTCAATTTTTTTCTGAATCTCAATCTTGCTATAGTTCTAATGTAAAAATTCCTGTCAATAAGATCTGCTATAAAGACCGTCAATTACTGCAGAATGTCGATTTAATCCTTGATTGCAAGGTTTTATAGCAATTTTTACTGTACATTTCCCTCCATGTAATAAATTGACAATACATTTCAATACGCATTGCTTGTTCGCAGGTATATATAACAATTTTGTTAGCGGCGTCTTGCTGCAACCTGGCGAGGTCTCAGCAGACCGAAATCTCGGCCAAGGCCCTCGAGATCGCACCTGCGCCGGTAAAGCTCGACAAGAACTTGCGGCAAGCGCTGCTGAAGGCTCTGACGGATCTGGAGACCGAGTCAGCGGAGCAACGCAAAGATGAGGATGACAAGTCGCTCGTGGAGATGTCTTTCAGCGACATAGTGAAGAAGAACATCGACGCAATACAGAAGACTACCTTCTCGTTCGACGATTTCCCGGGTGACGAGGAGATACCCAACGAAGAGAAGCTGCAGAACTCGAGTTTCGTCGATTTGAAAAAGTACGCGGTTTCGTCGAGCTCGCCGGAAATGACGATCGAGAAAGCGAGCCACGACGATGCCAGGAGCTTCCACGTGCACAACGTAGTCGTGCCGGACGAGAAACCGACGTACACGCCGCGAGCCGAGCCTAAAATGGACTCGGCTGAGCCCAGAAACACGAAGACCTCTGCGAGCTCATCTTCAGTAAACAAAGTCATCGAGAGTATTACACTGAAGCCGATCATCCAGGTGTCGGAAAGCCTGACGCAAAGCGCCAGCAACGGGATCGCGAATGCCAATTCATTGATCGTGCCGAAACCAACCGCGTCTAGTCCGACGGCTCCTCCTAAGAATACTACGTCCTTGTCGTCCAATTCTAACAGAGAGGAAACTCTAACGGAGGAGGTGAAGATCTTCCAGGCGCCTTTGGTGGCGGCTTTCACGGTACAGCAGGATGAGCAGGGTGTGCCGAAGAGTGTTGTGCCGATCTACAGGCAGACAGGCGATGGCCAGGCTCTGACTCTTCAGGAGCAGCTGGAGTTCAAGCAGAAGCTGCTGGAACAACAGCTAGTAGAGTTGCAGCAACAGCAGATCCAGCAGACGCAGTTCCTCGTACGGCAACGTCAGCTGTATGAGCAGCAACTCATACAGAAGCAGCAGCAACAACAGCTGTACCTTCAAGAGCAGGCGAGGATCAAGCAGCTGGAGGAGCAGGCAAGAATCAAGCAGCTGGAAGAGCAGGCGAAAATCAAG
Source organism: Odontomachus brunneus (assembly GCF_010583005.1). Taxonomy (NCBI): domain Eukaryota; kingdom Metazoa; phylum Arthropoda; class Insecta; order Hymenoptera; family Formicidae; genus Odontomachus; species Odontomachus brunneus. The sequence goes on from NW_022639649.1 coordinate 263,087, forward strand.
CAACTGGAGGAGCAGAGGCTTTATCGTCTGCACCAACATAATCTGTTCCCGGTGCAGAAGCCGCACATCTTCGAGCAGACGAATACGTTGGCTCTTCATCCACCTACCGCGGAGCCTAATGTTCACCTACAGCCAAGCGTAACTCTAGAAGTTCCTAATGCCGTGGCACCGCCGTTGTTCCGCACGCCCATCTATCAGGAGCAGCTACATTTCCAGCTCCGCCAACCGCCGCCTCAACAACAACAACAACAACAACAACAGCAGCAACCGCAACAGCAACAGCACCTGCAGCGGCTACAGCAGAGCTTCGGCTCTTTTTCGAATGACTTCCAGCTGCCAGTAGCTCCAGCCACTCGATTCAACCGGCAAGAGGCTTTCAACGCGGTCGGCAACTTCGGCTTCAACGTGGAGAAACAGCCGCCACCGTCCAGGAACACGTTCAACTTCAATGCGCCGTCTCCGCCGAGGTATCCCAGCACGTTTGTTTACAATCCCTACGTGCAATTCCGGCAAGTCACTCCGTCAAGACCGCAAACGCCCGCCAAGCAGATCCAGCGTCTGCTCTATCAGTCGGGAGTGGCCGGAGAGTTGGGCAACGTTCCGGGCTCGGGCGGTCACGAGGACCTCAACATCGTGTCGAAGGTACTAGCGCTGAACGTGGGTGCGTTACCTAACAAAAACTACCAGCAGTTCAGCACGAGTAACCGCGGCAAGCTGGCGTGAACGTTGGGCGGATTGGCGTACCGATGTAAGACTTGGACGAGTCGTGTAAATTGCTACAGGACGATATTAGCAAGGTGAAATCGGGCTCTCTCTCTCTCTATTTCTCTATTCTTCTGTTTCTGTCATCTCCCTCTCCTCTTGCTTCATTTGCTCTTTCGTACTTCCCGTCTCGACGTATTCCTCACTCCGGTATCGGAGATAATATCTCGCGACCTCATCATCGATAAAATTGCAACAGCAAAGTTCACATTGATATGCATCACTGCTTTAATGAAATACTGAAATGTCTTCGTGTGTCCCTAGATTTATTGGTAATTTATACAAAATAGCTTTCACTAGATGATACAGTTATGAGGCAATAGCGAAATTAACATACCTTAGCATCCCAATACTAATTAAAGTGAAGATAACAATTTAATCATTTCTGAGATCACGCGTCCTCATTATAGATAAATGAAATCTGGAAACTAGAAATTTATACACAGAAAAGTTTCATTCTACTGCCAAAAAAAGGGTTATATGATTTATTTTGTTTTTTTTTTAGTAATGGTCATTATTAAAAAAGAATATTTTCTTGATAATTATCTTAACATATATTCTCTAGTATACACCAACTAACAATAACATTACATCAGTATTATAATTTCTCACTTAACAATGTAACTATTATGTACAATATGTATTACATCTATATTAATCTTACATTTATATTACTGAAATTATAACTTTGTAATGTTACTGCTAGTTGGTGTTCACTGGATTATAGTAAACTTTAGAAAAACTTTTTATCATATATACAAAACAAGAATGTTTCTTGTTTACAAGAATATTATAACACTTTCTCGAGGAAAAAGTTGGTTAGGCTCTATATAGCAAGTAGATTGAAATTTTCTCTCAATTTAATATTCTTGGTTGAAATGTTGAACTTAATAAAATTCAAAATATATTTCGAGGAAATTTGATGCTCATGACGAACTTATAGATTTGCTGATATGCAAACTTACGAAATACTTGAACGAAACATTTTTATATTTTAATATGTTCGAACACGCGCAGTACGTCACTTCCGTATGTATACATTTCCAAGTCTGGCTTCTCACTTCAAGATATTTCAGTATTAAATTAGAGCAACTTGTTGCACGTATATATATACGTAACAGAGGTCGTAAGTTACTCAACAGCCACTGGGTGGGCACTTTTCGTGACGACGTGTCGTGTCTGATGATATCGCGAATACTTAACGGCGATCAATAACTGACGGCTAAGATCTTATGGACGTTACGTCTCGCGGAGGTAAGTGAGAGTTCTTTCACAAGCGTGACACGTGTCAAACGCTATCCATACGAACAAGTGGGCTTTATTGGAGACGTGTCGCGCGCGAATGTCAAACACTAGCATCATCCTCCGTTGTCTATCTCTTCGCATCGGGAATACATTTAGATACGATGATGCGTTTGCGTTGAGAAAGAAAATAAGAGCTGCATCCACGGCGGACTAGTTAAGCCACTTACGACATCACTAGTGCGCACAACGCCGGCAACGGCGAGCGGTTCTTCCGTGGTGGCTTGCACGCCTCCGAAGGAACACGCGGGAGAGAAATGATGACTCGGTGAGTTCAGCGGTACCGTGACGACGGGTAACCTTGAATACCAACAGCGCCAACAGTGAAATCGAACATCGTCGTCGTCTTCACGATCGCCCCCGGCGAGTTACGTCGCCGAACGAAATTTTGCTCCGAGCATCTTCCGCCAGTCTCTTCCGCACGGCGTGAGATAGAAGTCGCGAAGCGATCGTTCAGAAAAATGTAATCTCATCTTCAGCATTACCTTATATACGGCTTTGAAAGGATTCTTCTAAAGCTGAAAGAAAAATATTATAACACTTTGATGACATTCTTACTTAACAGAGTTAAATCTGTCGCGTAATGAAATGAAAATTTTATGAAGTTTCACAGGTATCTCTCAAACTACTAAAAGATGTCTTGAAGACGCGTTCAAAAGACATAAGAAATGGAACATCTTTTGGATATCTCTAAGTCTTAAGCGGGGTCTATAATAGAAATTGTAGAGTCGTAAGTCGTAGAAATTGATTGGTCAATTTCTACGACTTACGACTCTACGATTTCTATTGTAGACCTCACTTTAAGTCTTTTAGTACATTATACTGTCTGGGTTGTTTTTGAACATAATATTCAAAACAGATATAATACACAATTGTCTCATAATTCAATTACTTTTTTCTGTATTTCAATTATTCTAATTTATATTCACTCTCGTGTTTGTACTTTATAATATCTTACATAGTTTACGTTATCTGCATAAAGAAGGACCGTGTATACGTCACGTCGACAATCGTAGAGTAATCTTATGAGATATGTGGCACAATCCTGCTGTTTCCTGCAATTCCACATTCTAAGTGAAAACCTTTGCCGACAGATTCAATTTCTCTTCTAATGAAGAGGAATAATTGAATAGCGCTGAAAATATTTTTCCATTGCCTTTAAAGGAATCCTATCGAGGTCATACGTAAAGAGCCTTCGCTAAGAATGAGATTCTGTTTTCCGGATGATTCTGTTCGGGGCCGGAATCGACCGCGAGCCGCGGGAAGAACCGTCTGCGCTTTAACGAGCGTAATGACATTAATTACAATTGTGTGTGTGTTGCTTTAAAGAAAAACTCGTCGGCGGTAGGCAACCTGTCTACCTGCTCAGGATTACGCAAGCTCGACTTAGTTGCGACATTGACGAGCATTGTACATAACTGCGTTACGACTTCACTGCTTCCTTTATCCCTTTTCGATCCCGCACTTTTCTCTCATCCATTACTCTCGGTACAGCGTTCGCGATGGTTGCCGCCGTCTCGGCTTTGTCGGTCAATAAATCGTAAGAACACGCTCAATCGCAATGAAAGCACGTATAATCGTGAACGAAAGGAAGGAAAGAAGGAAGGAAGGAAAGAAAGAAAGAAAAAAGGAAAAAAATATGAAGAAAAAGAAAGGCGAATCGTAATCCTTGAATAACCGTAGCGATAAGTTTATGTTAACTGAGAGAATTGGTACGTGACGTGAAAAAAGAAAAGGCATAACACGGAGATTCGATTCTATCGAAAGTCTCGCCGGAGTCTCACGTTAGTTGCACACCATCGATACGCGTCCCACTTGGGTTTCACTGTCGCGTTGGAACGGAAATTATTCAGAAGGAGAATTTCCCGTCGGGAAGAGCGTGCTTCAATGTATGCTGACGGCGAGTATTAACTATTTATCTAAGTCTGCACGAGTGCTGCGTTACCGGTAAGAGAGTCGAGGCTGCCGCCTCTTTGACGAGCTCGAAATCGCACGAAGATTCACGACCGAATGGAACTGCACGACTTTTAGAGCTCTGAATATCAATTCGAAACAGAATTGCAGAAATATCAATTTTCTTCAATTTAATATTTCATTTTAACAAGTGTGCTTTTTGAACAATTCAACCAACCATGATTTAAGCGAACTCAATGTTTTATTGACGATCGATTTCAACGAATTTAACTGACGACCAGTCAACTGACGATTGATATGAGCGAATAGAATCGTTCAATTGTTAATTGAACTATCTAAACTTTCCAATCGTCAATCGAGCGGTCTTCGATCGAACTGGTTGAAGTCAATTGATAATTAAACGATCCCCATTTGAATTGATTTACACTAATCGCCAATTAAACACAAAAATCAATTAAAAAAGTAATTAATTGCTCGTGACCCTAATTCGTACAGATTCGTACATTCGAGATTCTTAATATTAATTCAAGTCTGGGTATCTTCGGAATGAAGTTTCGAAAGTGAGATCTGCGTGGCATTACGGTCGGAGAAACGCAAAACAATGGAAAATACAACACGCTTGTACATTTGTTTCAAAGCGTCTTTTGAATTTCATCATTATACTCTGGCTGCTGGCCTATCTGTTCATTAATCTTATTGCTTCTATTGCGCTTTGTGAAGTGTCGAAGTGTCGAATTCGAGTTCGTCAAGAACCACCGCCCATCTACCGCTGATTAGCACGCTTTACGACATAGCCTGTTGTACGTATATCGTTCGAGTTAGCCTTAACACGAAGAGCTTGGGCCGGGATCAGAGGTCCCGCAGAAGTCGTGCATCGTGCCGCACATCGGGGATTGAAAACGCTTCTTCGACTGTAAATAAACTTTCCCCGGCCGGGTACCAACACACAATGTGCCACACGGCCAGGCGAGGTGAGAAGAGGAGAGAAGAGAGGAGACGCGGACACGAGAGACACATCTCGTGTGTGTATATATATGCGCATGTGTACGTCCTCAATTTCACAAACGTTTGGCACAGATTCGTGATTTCTCCCTGCGGGCGAATCGACAAATCTCGCGGATGGCAGGGATATCGGCATCTCGTCTCCTTCGCTTTGCAAGTTTCGGGAATTTCCCCATCGACACAATTGTTGTCAAAGACGTCGATTGAACCGTCCAGCCGATAAACGACATTTCACATTATGTCTAGGAAAGATAATTAATACATCGATCACGAACGTTTCACTTTCGGGGAGAAATTTTCTTAAATCTAATTATATGGACTCAGTGTAGAATATAGTAAAAATAATATAACGACAATATGTTAAGTTAACACATTGATATGTTAAAGATTCGACACAAAAATTTTTACACCAATCGAATTCAACATAAATACAAAGTGTTTTTTACCATATGGAATTGCAGGAAATAGCATTTTGCAATGAAAGTTCTTTTTTTTTTTGGATGTTAGAATATTTTCCCTTTTGATGAGAAAATACAAAAATATTCTTAATAAGATTCTGTTAAAGATAAGATATTCAAATGTATTTTTAAATTTCGAACGTGTCGAAGTTACCTGAAGACATAACAGATAGCATCGAAAAATCAAAAAGAATTCAGTCGTGTGTCACCAATTCTGACCAATTCTGATTTTCAGATTTCAAAAAAAATTCTTCAAAGTTTAGTGAAAAATTCTTCAGAATTCAGTTTAGTGAAAAGAATTCTTTTCTTTTTGTATCTAAAAATGAATTTAGAATTACATACGACTGAATTCTTCTTGAATTCTCTGTGCTATCTGAGAAGCGTTCATTTCTCGTATTGTTCAGACGTCCTGCGCGCGACCATGTTATTGTAATCAATTACTTCTCAGTTTCCCACGCGCGTCACGTCTGTCTGAGATGTGTTAACTCGCATCGGGAAGTGATACCCTTTGCCATTCTCTCTTTCTCGTAACAATGTAATTTGTTGTGTGCGATAACATCGCGAGGAATTTTCGCGGAATTACTTGAACGATGCGAAAAGACAACGCGCGCTCCTTGAAAACTTCCCGATGCGCGTTTATGAATAATGATGAGCGCGGATCCTCTCCTCTCTTATTCTTTATCAGACTTTGTCTCGAAGCTAAAATCGATGTGGGTGCGATGCACTCTTGGCGAGAGCGACTGCGTGAGCGAAAGTTGACGGCGATTCGTTCATAAATGCGAGTCCTTTACGAGCGCTAGCTGAGACTTGCGACTGAACGTAACATTAAAATAAAGTATAATAGATAGTGTGTTAGATGTAAAGGACATATTTTGCTTATAATTTATCTGATGCTGGATTGTATGAAACTTCTTGTATAAATGTTAATAAACTAATTCGTTTACAAAACAATATCACGCGTTATTCTTCTCCAGAATAGAATGTAAGTAAAAAATGAAACTATGTAATTATCGCGTTATAATAAAACGAATAAAGAAAGCATTTCATATAATTAGAAGAATATATTACAGGTGTAAATTTGAAAATGTAAAAATTTAGTAATTTCAGATCTTTTGCTGTAATTAATATACAAATTACATTTTCGACTTACTAGCAAGCGTATGTCATTTTTTGTTTAGCGATATCATGTACTTGTAATAAATTAATCGACGTTAATTATCATTATTATAATTATCATTATCATTAATAGCCCTTTCTCTATCGAAGATAAATTAAATATATAATAAAAATAAGATAAACTCTGCACTGTGTTTCTATTAAGAAGAATAAAAAACTTAAAATTTTTTAAAATCTTGTTCAATGGGTTAAAAAGAGACAGAAATACAAAACATGGTGCAGAAAGTGCAACTAGAACGAGCAGGTGCACGGAAACGTCAAACGTTATTCGCCATCTGTAAACTCAAGAGTTTGTTTAAAAATGACTGAAGAGAAGATTGGTTCCTTGGAAGAGGAAGCTCTGAAGAGAAAAGAACGGCTGCAGGCGCTTAAGAGGAAAAATGAAGAGAGCAAGGAGAACAACAGCGATGGAGCTGAGAGTTTGCCAAAGTAAGTTTTTCGTTTTCGCTGTGCGGTTTCTGATCTAACCTCAAATAACCTCTGAGTCCGTTGAAATTACTCAAAACATTGCGTTTACAGACCGAAATTCCGGAGTTACAAGCCACAGGACGAAAACTTGAAGAACAATGTGATAGAGGACGCTAAACCGAGTGATGTAGAGGCTGTAGTCCAAGAACAACTGGATGCTGCAAGCAGCAAAGTGGTCATCGAGGAACTGGTAAGTCATGTGTATACAATGGGTTTGTTTTCTATTGCTGAACTGACTGCACTAGCTTGCACTAGTTCTCCTCTTCCCTTTTTCTTACCGAGTCTGAACTGTATATCTGTTTTTTTTTAAGTTTCTTAAATGTTTACAGTTTAGTGATCAAAAACAGACTTGGTACATATAAGATGTCCTTTCTATATCTATTATGTTGCATATACATGATATACTATAATTTTTAACTCCAGTTGTTCCTTATTACTATTGATATCTGTGATTATCTATATACAACAGCAATTCTGTTTGTTTGCGTAGAACATTAGCAATCTGGCACCCAGGAAATTAGACTGGGACTTGAAGCGAGATATAGCCAAGAAATTGGAGATTTTGGAAAGGAGAACACAGAAGGCTATAGCTGAGGAAGTGAGAACACGTCTCAAACAAGGCCAACAAGACTTGGCAGCCTATGTGAATGTGCCTGACAAAGGATAGGACTGCCATTATCGATGAATATGTATATTTTGTAATAAATTATATACTTTCATAGACTATATGCACGCGGAAGTATCTTGAATGACAACCAATATTGACTTGTGCTAATTACTATAATGTGAAATTTCATTATTAGCATTTTTATTTCAATTGCACTTTTATTATATAGTAAATTGGTTCTTTGTACATAAAATTTTTGCGAGCGTGTACACATCATTACGCAATTGCAGCTTCGACTACATTACATCTTATCGAGTCAGTCAAAAAGTTCTGTTGGATCTTTGAATTTGATTTTATTGTATTCAACGAAAATCAATTATTTATCAGCCGTGTTATGAGCATCGTTGTCTATGATTTTTCGCCTGCCATTTTTCTGGCAGCACTCGTTAAAGGTAGTTTTTATTGTAGAAATAGTCGGTTCACCGTTTAAACCTCGTCGAAAAAGATAGGATCAAACTGAACTTTTGACTGATACAACACTCTAACAACTATTACTACATATCAGTCATAGTTATATTCTACCGCATGGAACATTTCAGTTGCGTTTTGGTGTCACGTTCTTGAGCTGCTTTATGGCAACATCGAACATACATTAAGATGCTATTAAATTATTATATTACTAGAAATCCAAGTCATCACATAAAACATATCCTGATATCGGTTTAAATGCAGTCCGCACAAAGCCGTGAGGATTCGCATCGGAGCATTCATCCAATTAAACATCTTAATCCTCCTTCAATATGGCAAGATTAAACATAATTACTCCTTTTTCCTTTACTTAATATTTGATATTCATAAGCTTATTTAAGGATTAAAATAATAATTGGTGAACGCTGTTGACTAGATTACGTTCTGTTAGGTCTTCATACGGCAAACAAGAAGATTCCCAATATAGTCTGCATTGCCATCCAGGGAGACGGTAGCCTCTTACTACATTGCCCGGAATTACGTCTTTTCGGAATGTTTTGACGAACTAGTCGGTCATTTAGAGGCTGCGGCGGTCGGAAGTTATGGGTCATATCATTACCATCAGAAGTCTTTATCATGCGGAAAGCAGATAACTGAAATGAAGTAAGAAATATTGGTTGAATCATGTTAGTAAGAACACGTTCTAGTTGAAGTCTGTACTAAGACCAAACTTGGCACTAATTTGCATAAATATATCTGTTAATTTATCACGTATTTTGCTTGTGGTTTAATTAAGGAGAAACACCATGGTAGAAATTAAAAAAAAAAGCATAAGAGAATCCAAAATTCAAAAATTTGATTGATTTCGACCAAACCGAAAAATGAAAATTTATTGAGTTGTCCAAAAGTGAATCTAATGCTAAGTTAAGTTTAACCTTTGCACGTTAATTTACGCGTAATATCGTGATAATCGAAACTACATTCAATAGTTATATCAAATGCTAAAATACCTGGTTTCTGGACAAATATTTGGGCATCTTGAAGACAATCCATATGACAGCTTCCGTGCAAGGTGGAGTGGTTAGTGAACCCGCGTACGTATAGTAACCCGAGTTCGGCTTAAGCAGAGCTGGCAAGTCGAATTTGGATATTTTCTCTTCTTTCTCGTCCAGTACTCGTGATACTTTCACAATAGGCTCAAGTATCTTATTAGATGAGGAAACCTGCGCAATTAGAATCAAAACGTTAATCTAAAACATCAGTTCCTCTTGATGATAAGTAGATAACATCAGTTATGCAGGGAACAAGATAGATAAAGTAACTTGAAACGATCACCTAATGCAGAAGAAAGAACAACATCTATTTATCTCATATTCTTTTGGCAATATATATGGAGAGGATCAACACGATCTCCTCGATTCTCTTACATCGAATAGATATCCCAAAACAGTCAGACCATCTGGGTAGTTAAGAGCATTGTCCATCGTTTCGTACTTTTCGTTGACAAACACGGCGTGCATCTCCATCGGGAATGACCGATTATTAATCGTAGTCTCGGATCCCTCGGAATCGTCCTTGCCCCAGTGAAAGTGAAGCTGCTCAAACCTGAAGGTACTATTTCCCAGAGGTCCTCCCATTGCTCGTGGCAGGTTATCAGAGGATTCGCTGGACTTCAGCATGACTAAACGGGAGGAGAAGAAGAACGGGAGGAGAAGAAGAACGCTTACAACAGGCCAATTATCGCGATGTATCAGCCTCTATACAGTATCTTTTTTATGTAACGTAAGTGACCTCGCAGGAAGAGTATCTTTCGAGTATCTCTCTGCACCTAACGTCCGATTACGTATTAACTTGATTAGGTTGTTCATGGCGCGTTTAATCTTCGTCGAGAGCCAGCGGTGTATATCGTTCGCGTGCAGTTTTTGTCTCCCGCCGCGCGTTCCTCCGTTCGACACTGGCGCGCGATTTATTTGCCATTTTTACGGAGAATAACGATAATCGTGCAGCGTAAAGTCACTTTCCTCATTTCGATCTCTCGCCGATTACATCACGAAGAGATGGTTTTTCTCCATACTTCCGATCTTCACGAACACAATCTAGAAACACAATCGCGACGAAAAACAGCCACGACTACGTGCGACCGCGACTAAACGTATGACGAAACCGGATTAACGGAAGCAAATCGGCGTAACATTGTTTGACACTACGTAACGGTACTGAAAAAAGATTAAGAATGAGAGAGGGGAGATGGAAAGGTTCTTCGCAACATTGAATTGCAATGCAGAAGAAAGATATCAATCAGGGTCATGTAAGGCGATGCACTTAAACACCGTAAAAAGATCAAGAAAGAAAAGGAAAGCTCTTCGATATAACATTGCAAACTTAAGAGAGAATAACCAGCCGGATCGAAGGTACAAATTTAATTACGCGAAGATTTGCAGATCTAACTACATACAGAAAGATATATACTGCATTCAAATAAACGTTACTTGTTTTGAATATTTCGTAAGTTATCTCATATAAGTTATATACCGCAAATATATCATAAGTTTTATTCAAAATGCACTCTGAATCCTAGTAAGTTTAGAGAATTATAATCAAGAAAAATAAATTAAAGCAAAAATTCGGTTTGCTTCCTACGTAGAGTCGAACCAATTTTATCTTCAATAAAATTCTAGTGAAAGAAATAAATTATTCTGTTTGATACGATAATGAGCATACGATAATTTTCTAGAAGTTGTAACGAGTATATTTCGAGACTATTATCAAGAAAATATTCTTTGTTGAAGATAAATATTATTTGAAAAAAGGCAAGTAAACTGAGCAATTGTTTATCTCAGCAACAGAATATTTTTCTGCACGTAAAGTGTTCCGATGCATTTTGAGCACTTTTTAACGGCAAGAGCAATAATCACGTGCATATATTTCATTTACGTTGCATCACGTAGAGGAAAGACATGCCAGCGACTATCGACGAATTTACGAAATAATAATATTTCTCACTTGTGTGTCCATTATTCACGACGGTCATGCTGTATTTTTTATTAGGGCCGCATATTTCCAACGGCGGCATATTCTCGGTCTTGACAGTTTTGTCGTTTATGTTAATGGGCGACTGGTTTTTCCCCGAGCACATGGGGAAATTTTCGGGCCACGTAGATGGACCTGTGAGAACAAGAAGACAAACGGTATTCGCCTCATATTATGTCATGTCGTATCGCTAGAGAAGATTCCGTCGAACCACGGCAGTTCTGGCCGAGTTCTCCGACTTGGACTCACCGTCATTTTCGTCGTAGCCGAAATGTTGGCTGAGGCAGAATCCTAAAAAGAGAGAATCGTTTGAGAGAGTCACCGTTTGTGAGACATACACGTGAGAAGTTTGATGAAAAGGAAAACGTGCGCACACATACAATGAGTGGTTGTATGAATAACAACGAGCGGTATGAATAGAGCGGAGTCCCGATTTAACGGACGATATGAATAGAGATGAGTGTGAAATACCGTTCAGGAAATGAAGTTTTAACTCGGCCCCGTATCAATAAAATACGCGATTTCGTTCGATTCTCTCCACGTCATATGTGGTATTTGAAACAGACGGGTAAGCCGTTAACTCTGGTGCATAGTAATCAGTGACTAATTTTTAAAATATGCACGCATACGTCAGGAAGTCTTTTGATGCCATTATCTCACGCTCGACAGTGGTATCTTGTTTCATTAGTTCGCATTAATAATACACTTCGAGAAGAAGAATTCGAGCTTAAATAGTTCAGTCAGACTTGTTACATTACAGCTGATAGACGAAATTCCTTTCAACCATCGCTTAAATACGAATTTTGTCTGTCGGAGGAAACAGATTTATTACAATTCGATAATAATACTTTCTCGATAATTACCATCGTGTTCTTCTGATTTTTCAGAACAGATACAGATACAGATACAGATTTTCAGGTACAGATTCAGATTTAGTACAAGTACAGATTTTCAAATACAAAAGTAAAATTCTCCTGTTAATTGTCAAATGAATATTCTCATTTGAAATTAAAGAGTGAATCTGATATGCTTCACCGTGTGAAATATTCTTGACTTTAATCGATCTAAGCGAAATGTTCGCTAATACAAAGTCAGAATCCATTCCAAGTTTGAGTGAAATAATCACTCTTACGATTTCATTATTGCTTCGGGAGAAAATACTGCTACTATTGTTTTATCTCACTTGTCGAAGACATTTCATTTTTTAGGTTACAAATTCGACTTCACGAATGTTCGTTACATTGCAAAAAATTGCATTAATTACCGCGGGTCCAACGAATCGACGATTAGACGCCAGTCAGCGAGTGGATTCACGCGGAAAGAGATCGGAAACGTTCGAATTTGGAGTCTCGAGGAGAAAGAGACAATCGGTCGTTTCCGCGTGCACTTATTGTGCACAGGAACGCTGCTTGATCGTACGCTAATGAGTGCACACGATAGTATCTAACCGGTGAGTCGCCGTTTGTACGTTGAGGCCTTCCGCATCTGCACGACACGTGCGACGATTCTCCGCATTCGAGAGTGTTACTTTCGTTTCGGCGCGTAGCGCCCGCGCGAGGGCCGTCGTCGACGACGTGACGCGTCGCCTCTGGATACCCTTGGACTGATTTGATTTGAGCCGCGATTATCTCGAGTGCACGCATCCCGAGAGCATCCTCGTCGTCCTTCCATTATGCAAGCTCTTCACTGCGTTGCCTGATTACGTGAGGCGCGTGCAAGGAACGCCAGCCGGCCGGCTGACGTCGGCGGAACAACACGATGATCGTGGCGAAATTCTCATACGCGTGGCATCGTGAAGAGAAAAACGATGGAAAACGTCTTGTTCATCCGGCCGACCGTTGCTTTACAGATCTCCCGACCCGAGTCAGGCTGGCATGAGCGGAACAGCCGGGCATCGAGCGACAAAGGATCTCTCTCTCTCTCTAATTCAATTACAACCGTGCTCGATTGATTCGAATCAATGCAGACCGCGCTGAAAAAGCGACAAAAGCCGCAAAAAACGCATAATTCTTTCGCGAACTAATCGAAGTTTTCAACGATTATTTGAGATTTTGGAAATGTTAAAAATCATTGAAAGATGTTAAATATCTTGAAGACATCCAAGAAACGTTCTGTTTCTCTTAGAGAGAAAATACTGTAGAGAGTTAATATTGCTGATACAAATTTGCCGACCTCTCCCATTTCACAAAGCGATTTTGTTGGTTGCTAATAACAGGCCGGTAAGTAAATTTAAAGAAGTCTGATGTCGAACTCCTTCTTTCTCTCTTTCTTTCTTTCTCTTTTTTTCTTTCTCTCTCTCATTAATCTTGAATAATAAAATTATAGCGATCGATATCGTGGTCATCAGAATTGTATGAGATACGCTTGTGACATCGCGTTCGATGAAGCTGCATAAACCGACATCCACTTCTCATTTGATATTCGTTAAATTTAGTTATGAACGCGAATAGTCCGACAAGCTTGACACATCCATGCACATCCATCCTAATAAAAGAAATATAAAATTCCAAGATTGATGTATCGCATAGTTGATCAGCGGCGAATCCAATGCAGATAGAAATGAACGATGTCTTTGTTAACTATCGCGACTTTGTTTACTACGCTGAAAAACAATGCGTCAAACAGGTGATCATCAATTATTCTATGATTCACAAAATTTGTGATACTTGCGAAGAAGCTATCTAATCGACTGAGCCAATCACTCCGATAAATTACACTACACATTCCAGCTGTCGACTCTTCAAGCATTATCATCCCACTGATTGTCCGCGTGTCGTGAAATTGTTTCTTTTAACGATTTAAATAGCCTTCGGCGATGGGGTGTCGCTCAAATAAGCAACAATTCAACAAGTTTCACGCTCGCTTTGAGTATGACGTATGTCGGTAATCACAGAGGAAGCGGTATGCGGTGCTCAAGTTCTAGATCCTTGCCTCAATTATGCTTGCCTCAATTATACTCACGAAGGCGGCGCGCATTTCAACAAGACAAGTAGAAGCTGCGATATGCCCGTTTTTTCACCAACAAGTAGAAAATCATAATGTTCGCGCTTCCCTGGTAACGCGCGGCCGCGTATCGTCATTTTTATTGGTCGATAAAAACTTCGCCGGTGAAGTGTAATACACAAATTAGCCGAAGAAAATTAGTAGCGCGCCGTCATCAATTTTGTGGTTTGCGTGACAAATTGAGAAAATTTCTGCGCATAAAATCAATCGTTTCTTCACGAATTCGCTGCGTATCGCGCTTCTCTTCATTGCTCGTTCAGCTTTGAATCTCGAAATTGAGGAATCAGAATGTTTAGAATGCGAGAAGTTGGCGCAACTAACTAGAAAAGTTGCACGCAGAAAAATATTAATTTACTGCTGACAAAAGTGATTCTGAAGTACCAAATTTATTAGGATTCAAAATTTACTTTAAATAAATTTGACGCTTGTGGCGAACTTGTGACAGATCTGTGGACACATAAGAAATACTTGAAACAAGTAATATTTACTTAAATATAGTATGTATTTTTCTGTATAAATAGAAAAATATCGTTCTACTGCTGAAGGAAGCAATTGCTTAGATTATATTTTTCTTTTGTGTTTGGTTATCTTCAGCTATGAATGTTTTCTCTTGATAATAGTCTTAAAATATACTCATTACAAATTTTGCAATAGGAAAATGCGTACTGCCTTTAAATAAACGTTGCTCGTTTCAAGTACTTATGTGTGATAGACAGAAATTACGAAGATTAAAATAAACAGATGGAACCGATGTTGAAATTAACGGCATTTTTTAATTGTCGCATCGTCGTTGTCGAATACGCTAGATTTTGCGAGCTTTCCGTTGACAGTAGGTCAAAGATTGTGCTCGACATCTTAATTGAGATCCTCGCGTTTTCGTCCCGAAGTATACGCGATGATTCACACAGCGGCTAACCCGATGCGTACTAATGAGCGCATCGCGCTTAGTTGGTTGACGGTGTTCAGTTGTCAACCTGCTATTAGCGGCACGAGAGACGAGTGTAGGTACTCTCTGTCTCTCTTTCTCTCTTTATTATTCAGCTTCAGTCATGGCGCTGATTAACTGTAATCGATTAGTAAACCGACTGCAATTATGGAGCGGGCCGCGGATGATTTTGGCGGGAATTTTGTTCGCGCGCAATGAATCCGACATGTGTTTTACCGTGTGTGGCTCATTCTGTACGGAAATTTTATTAATAAATGGACAACCTACGACCTTAGAACAATGATTAACGTGAACGATGATTTGTGCTCACGATACATCCGGTTGTCATCGAGTCACGATACTTCTGTGCGCCTCGTAATGGATTTCACGTGATGTATGCTCTGCGGGAGTTCACCCGCATTTTTCTTTTTTTTCTGATAATTTTACTATTTCGCTTATTACACGTAATTTGTTGTCGATGCGCGTAATGTCCTCGTCACTGGGACATTCTGGTCGTAACGATTGCGCGCGTGATTCGTGACTAGCGCGACAGCTCGCAATCGGACGAAAATACATAATATCCTTCTGCAATATTTATCAGGATGATGCTCGACCTAGAACGCATACGCCCACGTTGATGGAACTGTCCTGCTAAGTGGATTTATGTTCCCATCACTTTTCTCTCACAGAAAACTTGGCACAATCGAAGATTGTCCGTTTACTAAGAGAAGTGACTCTCGAGAAGTGTCAAATCCTTCATGCAAAAAATGAGAAAAACGAGAGAAAAGTGAGATAACCAACGAGCCAGAGCCCTAATTGTCCCGATAGTTAAATCAAATTTCGACCAAATGCTTTCAAATCTTAGATCAGCTCGAGTTCGAAGACACTTAACACGCTCGTTACACTGAGAGAAAAAATATCTAAGAAATAGTGAACATATTTATCTGTTGCCGCGTATTAATAACATATCTACTTATATTATCAATATAAAAAGTGTGAAGTTAAAAATATTAAAGTTATATTACGTTATAAGTTATAATAATATTGAAAAATCAAACTGCTCTTGAATTTGCCTTAACTATTCCACTAGAAATTAACTTCATCAATATTGTCAGCAATACCAAACGGTTGATAGAAAACAAAAATTTCATATTTTGTTTAGCTTTAGAAATAATAAAAAACTTTAATTTTACAATCTGTGTGTGTAATTTAATAATATTTAATAAAATATTTTTCAAACAAGAAAACACACACAACGCGCGTACGTTTTCTTAAAGCCTCAAGAAAACTTCAGCTTTTCAAGAAAGTAATTGTTTATTCTATTTAAATAGGAAAATTTTGAGTTAAGTGAGTAATATTATTGGCAAATATTATAGACAAATATTTACTGTTTACTGTTTATCATTTTTCTTTCGAGCGTCACATATGTGTGACACACACAACGATAATTTTTTTTTTTTCTATATATACATATAAACAAATCAAGGCCTGTACTAATAATTATTACTTGAAACTCGTCTCAAGTGAGATACTCAGATTTTAATTCAGATTGAAATAAAAGTTTGATCGCATGACTACGAGTACAAATATCATGTATATCATGACTCAATTGAAAGAACTTAGATTTAATTTTGAGTAAATTTGAGTATCTCACATGAGACAATGTTTCAAATAGCAACTATTAATACGAGCTTAAATCTGGTTTATACAATTATACAAAAACCATTGTAATATAGTCTATCGAATAAATTGTGGTAACAAACGTGTAGCAAGGGACATTCAACACAATGAAGGACGTTAGCTTGAAAAATCAACCGACACTTCGGGATGCCAAATTTCTGGTGTTTGTTATTGAGACGGCGCCAAAATTTCACGACTGTCTCGACAGTTTTACATCGTTCGTAGGCTCCGCGACAAACACGCGATATTTTTTTTTCAGCACGACGACCAGCGAGGAACGTAAGACGCGAGCGAATGACACAGAGAAGACGCGACTTCAGAATGGTCTCCTTGGCCTGAAGAGGAAGTAGAGAACCGGCGTTTAAGCGCGTCACTTCTGAGTGATGTTCGTCGCAAGAGAGGGACTCACCCGCTAGTAGAAGAAGACCGAGAGGAGCAGTCGTGAGCACCATCGTGATTATTCGTCCCGTCGTCGTGAAAATTCCCACGAAATTCGCGTCGTCGACAATGCAGCTGGTCGTGGCGGAATCAGCGAAGAAATGCGATCGCTCTGGTTACTGCCGGTGGTAGACTGAGTGCTACGGGCTCGGTCGACCATGTTAAATAAGAGTCCACCGCATCTATTTCGCGACGGTGTGATTGACTCGCTGCCGCGGTCAGGGAGGGACGGAGGATTTGTTTTACGATGAGGACACGCGCGAAGGATTAAGTCGTTGTAAGTTAATCGCCGAGGGTCTAATCACGCGCATCGAAAATGCAAGCGGATCACGTGGACGCGGAGATCGATTTTTATGGATTGTTGGATTTGCGAGGTCGCAATCGCGAAGCGTTCTTTTAGTGTATACTATAGGTCTTTTCGCGAACACTGAGACTTTAAGACAGTCAAAAGAATATAATCTCATTCTTACAAGTAATCTTTTCCAAGATTATTTCCAAGATTTTTTCTTCTTCTGCAATTTGATTTAGGACCTCCAGAGATGATTTATAGTACAAAAGTAGCTCGATGTTTAGACCATTTATATAAGATGTTACATTTTAAACGATATAAGAAGGTATGATAAAATATCTCGTAAACAAAGCATTTTCGAAAAGTTTCTCAAACAAATTTCTCAAACAAACAAATATCATCAAACAAACAAATATCATCAAACAATTGATCATCATCCGTTTAACGTATAATTTTTCAGCGGCGTGTCTGCAGTAGTAAACGTCGCGATAGTTTGAGGAATTTTGTTGTTTGTTTTCAAGGAACACGTAAGATGATAACCTTTGTTTGATTTTGAAAAAAAAACAAAAGGAAAATATTCTAACGCTCAAAACAAGAATTCTAGCTGCAAAGTGTTATTTTTTGTGATTCCATACGGAGAGAATATTATAGTTTTCTTTCATATAAATTCTTTTCAATTTCATTATGTTTTCAGTAGTTTAGGAATAGATCGTCAGTAAGGAATAGATCGCCAGTCTATCTTACTAAAGAGCATAGTAAATTTTGCTGGAAACATAGCAGATTTCACTGGGAACGTAGCGAGTGTTTTAATAGCACATTTCAGTTCCTAAAATATAAGTGGCGTGTAGGAAAAGATAGAGTGAATTACTGAAGAACGTTGATCTATTCCCTGATTACAAAATCCTATAGTAATTTTTGCTATAAAATTCTCTCCGTGTAAAAACACCTTGCATTCGTGTTGAAATTAAAGGTTTCTAGGGGATGTCTTATTGAAGATATGCGCTGTTTGGGAATAAAATTAGTAGTGAGCATTCTTTGCGTGGGGGAAGGTAACGCTGATGAGAGGATGCTGTTTTCTACGCGGAAGTATCTGATGCTAATTTTGCCGAATGTTATGATTACATGAGCCGCTTCTCGTTATAGCCCTCGTAAATGAGATAAGACGAGACTGCGCAACAGTGTTCCTTGCACGTGCGGTGTTCTTGAAAATACCCGACCTTCGCGACTTTCCATCGCTTATCGGATGGTACTTCGTGGCGCACGTTGAACCGTTTACCCCTTCGTCCGTGACGGAGTGAAATAAATGGATGGCGGCTCGGCCATTAGTCGCATGAATTTCGCCCTCGGACATTTCCACGTCACGAAGCAGTGACCTCACGGAACGCAGATTTATGCGTCGTCGCTGCATTCCGCGATACGATTACGATCGTGATCGATTGTTAATTCCCGACGAACATCATCTGACGCAGTCGGGTGGTTTGGCTGCGCAAAAGCGCGGAAGTTGCGCGCAACTTGTAGTAATTGCCTCGTTGCTGTGCTTTGCGATATTTTTCAACTTCCGTTTCGGCAGAAATTAATTCATATTTACGGTCGTTTGTAGCGGTTCTGCAATCTGCGCGCCAATTCATTGCATAATTTATGATCCCATTTGGTTCCGACCGCCAAATTGTCTATTGAAAGACGCGCATCTAACAGCATCCTGTTTTTGCTGTCGAATTGTGCTAATGACGAACTGATTGCTGTGTGTCTATACCGAAAATTGTATCCATCATGTATAGTAATGTTGAAATTGCTCGTAACTATCCCCAATAACGCGTAATGTGCCTCGCGACTTAAGAAAGTCTGAAACAAATGTTCCAGCAATTGAATGTGTCCTATAATGATTGTAACATCAATAATATATTTGTATCTAATATCTTTAACAAAGAAAATCTTTGAAATTTTGTTTAATAATATTTCTTACTGCTAATTTGCAATATTATTTAATCGCCGTTCAATCGTCGAGTCTGTATTATTCGGTAATTAGATTCATTCTTCAGTCATCGTTATGGGAGACATTTAATTATTATATATATATAATAATTAAATATTATATATATATATATATATTTATATTAAAAAAAATGTATATATATTTTTTCTTTTTTTAATTACTAAATGTTAATAAAGACTGAATAATGATAAATAATGGTTTAATATCCCACTTTTGACATTAGATTTCATAAACGAATTACCGCACATCGCTGATAATTTCTGTTCGTGGAATAATGTAAGAATTTACCGTTAACTGTCGAACATTTGAAATTCTAAAATGTTAAGAGTACATGTTAAGAATACTTGGAATTATCAGAAATATGTAGAGTCATTGTAGAAAAAAGCAAATACTTTGAAACAATTTGAATTATCAGTGATTATTTTAGTTTGGATAAGCAGTATCGACATGTCGTCTATACATGACATTATGAGTTAACCACTTCAAAATGTACGCATTATATTCGAAGGCTTACGTTAGAGCAGTAAAACTCGATAAACCAAGCTAAAAGTGCTTAGTCAACATAAGTCGACTTTATCGGAAATAGAAAGGATTTTCAATGTCGATAGAGTGTGACCGAATTTTATGTTTCTTTTCGACGTGTGTTACGTGTAAACGAGGAATTATCTTATCCCTTGGCTTCAATATATAAACATTATTCATATTAACTAAATTGATGAATACACGATAAAGGCGTGCGCGCGAAATAAGGCAAGATAGACGAGTGTGATGGAAACAAAGACATGGCATGATTCTATCTCTGTCATCTGTATTGATTAAATACAAAATATATGTGATATATCATAGTGTTTGTTAGTCCCCCAACTTAATTAATTTTTCGTATTCAGATTTTTGCTGTGACTGCAAGATTATTTTTTCAAGCATAGAAAAATATCGAAAAATTTCGCTGAGAAGTTGATCATATACACCTTCAGCTTCGACTTCGGTTTCGATAATCGAAGACAAGAATTTCTCATCCCGCTAACGGCGCATGTCGTAAGTGTTCCGCAAACGGACGCGGTAAATGTAATAGAAATCCGCGAGGTGCGAAAAACGTGAAAAACGGAAGCAAGGACGGATCACGTTGTCGGTTTGTGAGGTCGACGCTTTTACGGCGATACGTGATTAAAGGCAGCATTTTTACGCGAGTTCTCCGCGCCGCTGCACTGTGGCACCAAAGACCTGTTCAAGTGGACAAAACCTTTTTCTCTCGGAAAAAAGTACCACGAAGCCACACTCCTCGAAATAGGAAGCTATGAATATCCATTGCGAAAAAATGCATGTACTCACGCTTGCTCTTTTAATCATGATGTGAAATTTATATCTGTAATAACGATTTAACTGAAAAACTGTCATCTAAGTCTGAATTCAAATCTGAGTATCCCACTTGAGATAAGTTTCAAGTAATGACTATTAATATGAGTCTATGGTCTCAAGTGAAATACTCATATTTAAGTTTAGAGTTAGATGTGAGTTTGTCAGTGGAATCGCAATTGCAAATATAATTTCATGTATATTACGTTTTAACTGAAAAATTCAAATCTGAATATCTCACGCGAGACAAATTTCAACGACTATCAATACTGACCTAAAAAGCTTCAAAATATTTCATGGATATTAAGCCCATATATTAATAGTCGTTATTTGAAATTTATCTTCTTTCTAAGTGAGATACTTAAATTTTAAAGTTGAATTTTTTTAAAAGTGTATGTGTATGTAAAGTGAGTATGTGTTAAAAATGAAACAAGTTTCAATGATTATTAATACAGACTTTAGTAGTACATTGATACATTAGTATCCTAATTCTAAATAACATTAAAGGCAGGTAAAATTCAATTTTTTCCGATTTACCTGAACATTTTTATCTTACATTTAAGGATCTTACATTTAAGGATTCAGTTTTACTTGTTCTTAATGTTCTTAATGTTCTTAATGTTCTTCACAAGGATACTAACATATCGTTATTAAAATTTATTAAATAGTTTCGAGATCGCTTAGAATTTCGAATTTTGAGTCTGGTTTTATCTTTTTTCTAACTCTATCTTTATTTTGACAATGATTCAGAGAAACGGATCTGTTTTTATATACTTTGAACTTGTCTATATATCAGATTAAAATATGCTAAAGCCATGGGGGTAACTTTTATTTTTAAAGACTTCAAAATTTTGTGTAGTTAAACGGAGCTTTTTGGTCCCACTATGTGATAATCTACATAATATACACCGAGCATGACAATGCGTTATCGGGAAAATCCCAAACGCAATTGAAGAGCTTACCGAAATATTGGACTCGTCCGAATCTCTTTCTCAAATCCGCGACCCTCAGCAGAGATTACGTGTTTACGGTTTTATTGTGCAATATGTCGACTTTATTGTGCATAATGCCGTAATCTCGATTTTTAAAGAAACATAAATTTACGACGCTTTGGAAATAATCTCGTCAATTGGACGTTTTCGAGTCGATTGTTTAATCAGAATATTGTTACCTAAAATTATAAGTAGAGCGACTCAAGATATCCACTCGAGCATCGATTCAACTGGTGTGATCTTTAGAATGATTCTCGTCTCGCGGAGACTCGCGAAGCTCGGACATGGATTTCTGTTTTCTGTAAGAGAAAAAAAAATTCCATAAAATCTCCGTCTTAACATCCTAAATTAATTTCTATTTTTTTGTTCGTATAAACATTCCTCGAGTTAAACGAGTGAACGAGTGTTTTACGAGCATTAATGAAACAACGAGCACGTGTGCCGCGAAATATCACGCTTGTCAGGAAATGGCAGTGCGTTAAAATTGCAACGAAATATGGTCGCACTCGATGAGCGCGATTCTGAAAAATTAGCATGATTGGCCACGCTTAACAATGCACCATCGTCGGGTGGACGGCAAAAGCGTAATGTTACTGCTTGACTATTATCCGCCGGTTGCACAACCGCAACAGAAATTCAGATAACAATCGGTCGGATAATGCGCCCGATATAGCTCGCATATTGTGGCCGTCCGACTATCGATGCATCATTATCACGAATGCGTTTACTTATACAGATCTGGTCAGATCTGGTCAGTAGCGATCGCGAAGCGACCTACACTGTAAAAAATTTGTGTAAAATTACATCTATTATAGTGGATAATTTTGAGACCAACTATTATAGATGTAAATTTACACACGTAATTATCGCATAAAAATATATTTATATAGACGAAAGACACATTTTGATACGTGTGTAAATTTACAACTATAATATTTGGTCTCATAATTACATGGAAATTTACACAAATTTTTTACAGTATATGATTTTCGACAAAGAAGTCGCGAAGGAAATTCTTTCTGCTCGAAACGATGAATAAAAAATGATGGAAAATATTGGCCTTTCTTTCTAATGATATTTTCGCATTTCAGAACGCATTCAAGACAGCACACACTTCTAAGGAATGTTTTAAGAAATTTGTGAATGTTCTGAGGACGTCCTTATCTCTTCAGGATGTTCCCACAACGTCTTGAAGACGTTCTTTGAAAGGTCTGTAAGGCAAAATTTCATAAATAAACTATTTTATAGATTATCATTTCTTTGTAAATAAGGATATGATAATGTATAATATAATTTATTTATGAAATTTTTTCATAATCAATATTTATGAAATAATGGGTGGAAAATAACGGAAATACCATTTCTGTCTAATGGTGATTCTCTACCTCCTTCTTAGAACATTTCAGGCTGCTGGTCCCTTGCATTGTCTATCTTTTTTTAATGACATCACAAGCGAGAAAATACATGTTAAAAATTTTTGCGAAACGTTGAAATAAAAATATATATCCATAAAGTAACACATGCAATCGATTAAATAAATTTGTAAGATATTCCGTGTACTTCCCTTTTGCTCTAACAATCAGTAATTTATTGTAAATTAATCTGAATAGAAATAGGCGAAGAAATAGATTAAGATGAATTATATGTCACGTTAATTTACGACAAATTATTGATTGTTAAAGCAAAAAGAGAGTGCACGGAATATCTTACAAATTTGTTTAATCGATTGTAAGTATTAATTTATGGATATATATTTTTATTTCAACGTATTTTGTGCAAGAATTTTTAGCATGCATTTTTTCGCTTCTGACATCATTAAAAAGAGATAGACAATGCGAGGGGCCAGGAGCCTTAAACCAACTTACAATCCACTGAAAAATCTCATGCAATATATTTATAATCAGTTCGTATTTTTAAAGTCTAATTTATGAAGTAACCTTGATTTAAATGCAAAAAATAAAGGATATTTTAATCTTATATTATCCTTTAATTTTAATTAAATTCTGTACTACATATTCATAGGGAAATTGAAAGAGAGAGAAGTTCTCCTGAGTATCCAGTAAAGTCTCTTGGAAATATTAAGTTAACAGACTAGTTAAACTGTTTATCGTTACGTTGCGCGCGATTGTTTTCTTTTTCTCTAAATTTATTCCTTACTATGATAAGAAGGAGAAAATAATGAATAAGGTTTCAATACATATATTCATTACATATATTTTCAAATACATATTTTAGATAATAATTTACTCTTTAATGGTAATTTTTAGAAGTCGGGACAACGATAGAATTGTTCCGGCTCATAATAATATGTAGAAGTAAAATCTCATCTGAAATTAATTCAAAGAGTTTAAGGTTCCTGGCCTCTCGCATTGTCTATCTCTTTTTTAATGATGTCAGAAGCGAGAAAACATATGCTAAAAATTCTTGCGAAATACGTTCAAATAAAAAGATATATCCATAAAGAAGCTTTAAATGTGTTCTGAGAAAGAAGTGCAAAATCACCATTAGACAGAAATGGTATTTTCTGCCATTTTCCGTCCATTATTTTAATCAGAGATAATCCATAATCGATGCTATAATCTCGCGACACCGCTGGCCATTTGTCGTGATTCATTTCTGTGCTAAATCATTTCTTATCGCGTGACGTAAATATAAATTTTATCGAACTGCTAAATAAATATCACCAGATATTTTCTCTGTACAGTTGATGAACGTTTGAGAGATTTATTTATTTAACGGCTGGGTAAGATTTATTCCACGATAAAAAATTGACAAAGTGTATGACACAAAATCGACGGGAGACCATCAATTGTCAATGTTCGTCGTTTCAGTGAGCCGTAATGATCTTACATTAGCTTCATCGCGAAATATTGTTTCCTTGAGTTAAAATTTAACGTCTACTTAATTGGATATTCGCAATTTATAGCGGCTTTTTAAAATGTAAATTTGAATTAGCGCAAGCTCCTACATATGATAATGGTCTCGCAAGGTTATTATCGCCCAGATAGCCAATTCTGCGCGAGCAGATTTTGCGCAGTCTGTCAACAGTGTCTGTAGACAGAATAGCAACAGATTGCACACAGAATTTGTTCTGATGACAAATTGGTGACAGACTGCGCGCAGAGCCTGCCTACAGACTTTGACAATAGACTGGCGGCAGATTGCGCGCAGATTCTGTTTCCTAGATAGGCTATTTAATTCTATCATTTAATTCTATATATACGTTATTAACAGTAGTTTCACATACACACAATGTAAAACTGCTGCAGAGAAGTCAAAATAATTATATTGTACAATAATTGTACACATATACATAATAAAAAACAAAATTTTTACTTTTTAAAATTGTATTACACATTTTTTATAAAAAATCAACAATAATAGAGAAATAACGAGTACAAGTATAAAATAGTACAACGGTTAAATAGCCATTTAAAGGCGTACATATGCCATCCCTAGTAAAAATTGTTCTCATAATTTTTCATACAATTTCTCATATTATTATTTTTTTTAATGTTATTATGTCATTAAATCTGAACGATTTAATCGTCATGCAATAAGTACTTGAAGGCAGCAACACCGAATAAAATATTAGTCTCGTTATGTAAATAACTTTTACGGAATTTTTGTGATGGTTTATTTGAAAATATATCATGCTTCGATTTTAATAAAATTTAATACAATCTGACCGGAATGATCGACCAAATTAATTCGCACATGTAAAAGTACAGTATTTTATTAACATGATGGAAAAATGTCATTATCTGCTTTTTTATTGCAGTAATTTTCTATACAGTCCTTGGTAGAAAATTAATTTCGAATTATCGCCGATCTCTCTTACATTATTTATACGCTAAACGGTTTCATCTATATTTTGCGGTTTAAAAGGCAAACAAACTCTAAGATTTTTCTTCCTTAAACTTTAAGTGGGCAATATAAAGCGCTTTTTATCAAGTGAGGAATTGGCGTAGGTCTAAGACAACGGACGATTATCCAAAAGATGTCTTCGGTTCAAGTTCGAATCTCACTAGAGAAAATCTTAAAAATTATGAAAAAATAATATAAAAAAAGTTTTTTTTTTATTGTATTTTACGAGTATTTATGAGAAAGCGCTTATTTTATGAGTAATTATGAAAAATTATGAGAAAATTTTCTACCAAAAATTTAATTGAACCTACGAAACTACAGGATCTGCGTGCAATCTGTCGCCAGTCTGTCGTCAGAGTCTGTTCGCAGACCCTGTCAACAGTCTAACGGCTAACAGATTGGGGACGCAGATGTCTATGGATCTGTCGACAGATTCTGCTCGAATTTAACAGATCCTGTCGCCAGTCTGCGGGCAGATTGCTTACTGGATATGCTTCCCGCTTTACGTATGGGAAAAAAGGCATCTGCGCATGCCTGAAACTGGTATTCCAGAAGAAGAGGGGATATAAATGTAATATGGCCGATGCCCCCTGCTTCAATATTTATATACACTTATAGTCTGAAAGGTTTGTGCACCGATTTTTTGTAGATTTCGGAACGCGTCCCAACTTCAGAAGAGAAACAACCACTGCTTGACATTCCAGCGCCGCCACTTATTACGAGAGCAGAAGGATGACATATACCGTATATGCCATCCTTCTGCAGTGGTTGTCTCTCTTTTGAAGTTGAGACGAAATTTACAAAAATTCGGTGCACAAACCTTTCAGACCACGAGTATACGTACTGAATAAAAAATGTCAGAGTGAAATACGTTACAGTAAAAAATTTGTAAAAATAGGTGATTAATCAATTATATACCTATATCAGAGTGCAATAATGCCTAAAACAAGATGCTACATTGTGAATGTCGAAACACCAAATAAGCGCATATGCGAGATTTCTGTACATACTTTTCAGGGCCATGTACTGAAATTAGCAGTCTAGTAGTGTATAAAAGTGTGTATAAGTAGTGTTTGTGGGCATTTCTCATTGGCTGACGGGCAGCCGTTGGCTGCACTTGTTTAAAGACCCTTGAGTAGAGACTGGTCATATGGGGGCTCCGCGTGATTGGTGCACGTGACTTGTGCCCACTAAATGGTAATGCTAACATAAGTTAGAGTAAGAAAAAATATTCGTCTCACTCTATTTATTGCACTAGTGCAGCAGTGCAGCGAAAAAGTACAAACCTCGCACTTCTTACGAGCTCACGTATTCACTAAAATATATACTATCTGGAACGCGCGCTACCTGTTGAGTATTGCGGGATGATAGAGAGAATACTTGTAGGTAGCTTGTTGAACGGGCTTAAGGCTTGTTCTACGATACGTCGTATGTTGATGTTGTATGTCGGAGTGCTGCCGATGGGCCAATCAGAGGATTTGTTTTTCGAGACGAGTTCTCCTGATTGGACCTTTGATTGCGTTCCGACATCCGACTCTGACATACGACGTATTGTAAAACCAGTCAAGCGCCCAGCTTAGGTATAAGGCTGAGTTCCCACTTAGCGCGTCACGCGTCGCGTCGTCTGTCGCGGACCAATCAAATCGTCCCATTTTATTGCCTAACTTTACGACGAATAAAATGAGATGATTTAATTGGTCCGCGAAAGACGACGCGCTAAGTGAGAACGCACCCTTAGGGTGCAAACCTATGTAGCGGAATAGCAGAGCACGGAACGAGAGCGTCAATCAATCACGAGTGTTCCGCATTTTTTAGCAGTTTTTAGCGGAACTGCGGAATAATTTTGTCGCATACTGCGTAATATATGCATACTTCTATCATACAATAGACGTGGGCCCATATAACTTCAAATTAAGAAGAACAAACAATCCAGCTGGCCAAGCTTATTAATATTCAGCACAACGTAACTGCTATGCCATAAATTTAACAATGGATGCGTAATATCCCATTTTATAACGTACATATAGAATTAAATGATAGAATTAAATAGTTTATCTAGGAAACAGAATCTGCGTGCAATCTGCCGTCAGTCTGTCATCAGAGTCTGTCGACAGACCCTGCGCGCAGTCTGTCACCAATCTGTCGTCAGAACAGATTCTGCGTACAATCTGTGGCCATTCTGTTTACAGACACTGTCGACAGACTCTGTGTAAAATCTGCTCGTGCAGGTTTGGCTATCTGGGATACTTGCATAAGTCCCGAAATTTAAGGAAAATAATCGACTGTGATTGGGTGAATTTCTTAAGGCTTAAAGCTTACTACACCTGGCTCGGGACTAAAGGTATAATACATAACGCATAAGAAAATAGACCAAAGTCCTTCATTTTCATCATGACAATAGAAAGGAGAACTGATTGGTCATTTTCTTATGCGTTGTGTATTATGCCTTTATGCAAGAGTGTATGCTCCCCGCTTAATACATACTGTTCGGGATCAATTTTACATACCATTATTAAGAAAGTTAGCAGTGTAGTAGTTATATAGAAGTCTGTGGAAACGCCTGGTAACCTTAAGGTACCGGGCCAATCAGGGACGCGCGATTCTAGTAACAGTTTGGTGTGTTTTATGAGGCAAAACGAAAATCACCGGACTCTATCTGGAGATTTTACTAACCAACGGTAGTTGATCGGCCAATCAGAAGGCGCGCACGTGCCGTCCAATGATGATTGGCGGATCTGTTCTGTTCAGTCGCACCTTCTGCACTTTCTCGCGATTTTTCTCACCGCTTCTCTTTCCCGCAGCAGCGGGAAGATATATCCGTTTCCTCCGGCAGAATAAGCAAAGCCGGACGCGGTGCAGTTGGACGCGGACGCGGACGATTAGTTACACGGCACGGCATTGCACGGCGCGACGCGGCGCGGCGTGGCGCGGCACGCAGCGGACTCGAGAGAGCGTGTGTCGTCTCGGGAGAGCGTGCGTGCAATACACTCTCGCCGCGGTTATACATATGTACAGATCGTTGCCGTTGCTAGCCGTTGTCACCGTCGACGTCGGCGTCGTTGTTGCTGCGGTATACGGCTTCGGAGGGTAGCAGCGGCGGCTCGCGCGGATCCTGCGGTGCGCGCAGGGTTCCGCGTGCCTTTATCCGCCTGCGAAATTTGCGTATTTGCTTGCTTGCGTGCGTGCGTGCGTGCGCGAGAAGGCGGCGGCAGTAGTAGCATCGGCATCATCATCAGCAGCAGTAGCAGCTAAGCGGCAGTAAACCCGCCGCGGCCAGTGACAACGTTTATTTTCGATACGATCACGGAGGCCGAGCGAGCGGGTGCGAGCGAGAGAGGCAGAGGTAGGGAGGGAGAGAGGGAGAGAGAGAGAGAAAGAACTCTGCCCTGAAACCGCTCTGCAGCGCGAAGTGCGTTCCCGTGGGAGCGCGACGGAGACCGCCGAAGCAGGTAACGCGCGAGTGCGAGCGAGAGGGTGCGAGACGAATCGAAATCCGTTTTGTACACGCTCCGGACGCGCGGGCTTTTTTTCCGTTATGCTCGGTTCTGCGTGTGAGAGTGCGCCATGGTTGCATGAGCGTTTTAACTGGCAACGAGAGAAAGAGAGATGGACTAAGTGTATGTGTGTATGGCTCGCATGTATGCATGAGAGAGAGAGAGAGAGAAAGAGAGGGAAAAGAGAGAACGAGTGGGTAAGAGAAGGACAGGAAAAAACTGACAGCGAGTGCTACGGAACGAGAGAGAGAGAGAGAAAGAAAAGCCTTCTCGGCTTCGACAGTGAGACCGAGCGAGAAAGAACGCGGCAGCGGGAGCAGTTGGTGGAGTCGAGTCGCGGGGGGAGAGGAGGGACTCTCCGTCAAAATGTCGCTGAAAACGCCAACGCGGATACAGTGATCGTTGCCGCTCGCTGAACTCGGGGCACGTCGTTTCCCTTCGGGCCCTCGAGCTTCGCTCTCTTTTTCCCTCCGTCTCTTTCTCTGCCTTCCTCCTCTCTCTCTCTTTCTTTCTCTTTCTTTCTCTCTCTCTCTCTCTTCTCTGCTTCGTCTCTCACCCGATCTCGCTCTCGACGACGATCAGTTACGGTTGCAGCGGAGAAAGAAGAGATCCGTGGTTGCGTTGATTGCTCACGCACAATCAGCCGGTTTGTTGCTCCGTGTTTTGTTTGCTTTGCCGTCATCCTTATCATTATCTTCATCATTACCACATCAACATCATCAATGTAGATACCTTTTGTTTTCCTCGTTCCCGTTCAAAATCCGTGTTTTTCCTACGGCACTCAATCGTGAGCTTCTCGGTGATCGTCCTCGCGACAATAATTGTTTAGGGTACTGGACGAAATCGGCAAGTTCACCCCATAGGCGGCAACGAACAGTGATACTTGTCGACAGAAAGGTCAACTTGTGAACACACGTCCGATTCCTCCCTCCTCGGCCACAACGGCTTTTGTTCATCGTCGTCATCGTTTATGCCGCGCGACTTGTGAATCTTCTCTCTTTTTTTCTTCCCCCCTTCCCCCCCACAACGGTTTCGTCCTCTCTCGACCCTACGCGACGCCGCGACCGTTAACGTCGGTCTCGCGCCCTGATACTCTCTCTGTCTCTCTCTATCTCTCTCGCTTGCGATCAGTAATTAATCGCGGATTCAATTCAGTTCCCCTCTTCAGATCGGAGACTAGTTCGCGGAGTTACACACGTGCTGCAACACGTTGTAGTCGGCCCGAGTAATTGTCATTCTGAAGCGACCATGACCGACGATCGGTTGTTCAGGGGAAGGCTCGGACAGATTGGCAGAAGATGAAAACCATGATTGCGGGCTGATCGGACTCGTGAGAAACTCTTGAAACCTCCTCGCGATAGTCAGTGCCGAATGACTGTTTGGTGGGACACTTTCGGCGACACCTCGTCTGCGCGGTGTTTTGCTGACTGCCGAATTCTTTCGCGGATTCCTCAAACACTCGTTGGATCCTTGCGTCGACGTGTTCGGCGGTCGTTAACAGCTTGTTCCGTCTCGTGGGACGAGGAATTAATTATCTGCGATTCCGTTTCGTGCGAATTACCGAGAGGCAAGGCGGGTTCGAAAGCGCATCGAAACGAACGGAATACGTTCGAGCAGATGATCGTTTCCTCGAGATATATCGCGATAATGCTCGTTACGAGTACGACTCGCGATGAAAGCGAAACTCTCGCGCATGGCGATGCTTCGTTAAGAGAACGAATCTCGTGCGAATATTCGCTAAATGTCTCGTGCGCTTGCTCGATCGTGAGGACCGTTCTGACGGTTCTGTCGGAGCATCAGTGCCTTGTGTTTTGAGATTCAAGTGCTTACATTCACGTGATGGTTGCGGCTTCCGCGATAGACCTTGTTGCAAAGAATTCAGTAGGTCTGATTGTTGCCCAGGCAAATTCTGTGAAAAGGAAACGAGACAGAAACTTTATTGCTCGTTTGAAAACAAAATACTCGTCCGACAGTTTCACTGATTTATTTGAAAAAATAATACATGAGCACTACTGACAGTCTATTCAGAGAAAGCTTTTGCTATGCTCCTGATCTTTTGAGACTTGCAATTTGCAACACATAACAGTGAACATGTTCACAAGTTTTCCTATAAATGGATAAATAGGAGACTAAATTAAATGCTTCTGTGATATTCTTTTCACAAAGCTTTAGCCTAGCAGATCTCTTTATGGAAAAAATCTATATACTGTATAGGAATTTAAGTAAAATGAACAAAATGCAAAAGGCTGAAAATGTTCACTGTTACATTTTTATATTTTTATTTGTGAGATACATATTTACCATAAAATTGTCTCATCCCATTTCTATGGGAACGTTATCTCTAAAATATGGTGTGACGCAAAACACATATTTGATTATGTAATGCGATAATAAACCATGTGATCACACGTTTGTGTTGCAATCTCAAAATTAAAAAGAGAGTAATTTTCAAAAATAATTCCATAAAGTTAATTATTTACAGGACGCGACTTGCTTGTTTGTTCAACAAGCTATATCCCGTTTATCGTGTGTGTACAAACATATTCGTATATTCGTTATTCTTACATATTGTGAAGAAAAAATTGTTTTTCTCATCTCAGATTTCGAACCAACAAGTGGCTTGTTGAAAAGTAAGAAAATGGTGTCGACTCGTCAGTCAAGTAACATGGGAAGCAGCAGTGGCGGCGGCGGTAACAACGGCGGCGGCGGTGGCAGCGGTGGCGGATCGGTTGGCGAAGTCGTGGAAGCGAGTTCGTTGAAGAAACATCAACCGGGAACGGCCGCTGGCACCTCCAACGGTGGCTCCACCGCTGAATCCCCGCCTGTCCACAATTTGAATCTCCTGAATCTACCCGTTGAGATTCTGGAGAAGATCTTTGGCTACCTAGGTTACAACACGGTGGCTCACCTGCGCCCGGTGAGTATATCGGGTACACACAACAGTGGTTTGAAATAGAAAATACAGAAACAGAAATGATAATAACGTTTTTTAGTAATTACACTGAGAAAAAAATATTTAAGAATTTTTTCTGAGATATTTATTTCTGTGAAATAAGAGAAGTATTAATTTTTGTAAATAAACTTTATATCCTACAAATAAATTTTTAAACATTTCTTTTTTCAATGCAGTGTTTTAGTATTTTATCACTTGTTATTTGTAAGTAGGAATTTTTTAAGATTGTAAAAGAAATTTTAATTTAATCAGCAGATTGCGTTTCTCTCGATTCTACGCAGTACTCCTTTGCGTAGGTTTGCCATCAACTGGATCGCGTCTGCGGCTCAATGCTGAACTCCACGTTTCAGAAGTTACAGGCGCAGATGTTGAGCCGTTTCCAGGCCATCAAAGCGCAAATGCCCAGACGTGAGTCCGCGCGTAGAAACCATCCGTTAGCTTGTGAGTCTGACATCATAGAGACTCTGCACATGCGGCTCACTTTGCTGCAGATGAGTTTCGGCAAACACATCGAGCGGAAGCACTGTTGCTTCTTCCCTGGTGAGGTAGGTACGATCGCCTCTGTCGGTACAAACATACATGTGAGTTTGTTCATGATTGTTTTGCAGATTCTCGACGAAGTGTATCGCATTCTCCATTACATAAGAGTCACTCCAAAACTGGCGAAACCCTATAAGGTCACGGACGAGCTGTTCGACTTGAGTACCATGGCCATGGAATATTTTAAAGAGCACATCGAGCCGACATTACCGGAAATACCTTACTTTGGAGCTGACTTTTTGGATCTAGCGGGAACGTTCTGTAAGTGAGGCTGACACTATCATCATTTTCTTGCGCCATACACGGCTTTATTAAAAGAGACGCTTTCTGCCGTTGCAGCTTCTAGTACTGTGAGTAAACCATTTATGTGCCTGGATTCCGCGCCGTTAAGCGTCGGGAGCGGTAAGACGGGCAATACCAACGGAGAAGACGGCTCTTCGCCGCATTGCTCGGACGACCCGGCCCTTCTGGAGCCCAGCGTATCGCCACCGCAGTCGAACATGGTTTTGCGAAAACGTATTCGCAAGATCAAGCAGGGCATGAAGCGGTACAACAGCCAGTTAACACTAATGCGTAGGGATCTAAAGTGTTGCAAGGCGAAGATTGCCGAGCAGCAAAAGCAGATCGTGGAGTACGCCACTCGGCTGGACGACAACGACAAGAAGAACGAGGAGACGTCGCGGAAATTCAGCACACTCCTACAGGTATTTACACAGGTACATTCGAGGAGTTCGGAGCAACAGTCGACAGAATTTATAATTTACAAGATCTATACGACTTCGTATGCGAAGCTTACGAATTACGGACTTGACACACTTGACACTTTTGTTCTGAAGTCTTCATTTGATTCACGTAAGAAACTTATTTTGTATCATTATGAATACGAATTTCATACAATATCTGTTTCTTCGAATACTTTTCTAAAGTCCATATTAATAGTCGTTACTTGAAACTTGGTTGAAATGAGATATACATTTAAATTTATAATCAGATGTGAGATTTTCTGTTGAATCGTATTACAAATATGATGTCATATATTACATGACACAAATAAAAAATTTAAACTTGGTTCTGAGAATTTCAGGTGAGATAAGCATCAAATAACGACTATTATATAATACGAGCCTAAATCCTTTCTATGTAAAATTTCGTCTTAGAGATCTTAGTGTCGGTTTACAACCTCGTCTTAAGCTTTAAGCTTTAAGCAACTGACCAACCACAGTTAACTATTCTCCTTACGTTTCAAGAATAATCGATTGTAATTGGTCAGTTGTTTACGACTTAAAACTTAAAACGAAGTTGTAGACCGACAATAATAAAAAAATATCTTCAAATAGCATATAGCATGACGTTGATTCTGTGTTTTTACAAATTTATTAACATATTACATAAGCATAATTAAAGTGCATATAAGTGATTTATTGATCGAAGAGTCAAATGTTCTAGACAAATCCGTTAACGCAGAATTCGTTATGCAGATCAATATGCAGTTATCAGAACGATAAATATCGAAATAATATTTCATAATGTTAAAGTATATTTCCATATCTGTTATTGACAAGCAATGATACGGTAAAAGAACGTTTACTTATCCTTGGAATTCGCTTTCACGTTTCAGGAATTGAACAAATGCAAAACTGAGCTACAATATTGGCGGTCCAAGTCACCGGCAATACCGGTGTGCATAGGCTGTGGCCAGTCAATGCCAGTCCCTACGGAAGATTTACAAGCCTTAGCGAATCAAGGAGTGCTGCCGGACACATTCGGCGAAGGGCTCGACTTCATTCCCATCGCGGACGCCCACAGTCCCATCGAGATTGCACCGCAAGCCCCCGTAGCGGTCACGCAATCTCCGTCGACAACAACGGTGGAAATGGCACCCCCAAAGGCTCCCGTGCCTTCAAATGTAGCGTTCAAGCGGAAACCCGTCGTGGAAGAAGCGTCGAGCGATGCCGCGAAAAAGTCACGTCGCACTGCCAAGTCTCGTCAGGTTAAGCGCTCAAAGATGTAAAAAAATCGATAACACTGATCATGGTACAAATATTTGTTCAACCGGTCTCTGGACAGGGGTCTCCTTTTGTGGAAAGAGCAGAAGGAGGAGTAATGGAAGGGGGGACTTGCCGCGACGGTGTTTAAAGCGCGTTTCTTTATGCCAGCAAGCCGATGATCTTAGAAAAGTACAAAATTCCTCACCGAACGTCCTGCATCTCGCGCAACGAACCTCGTTTTTGAAAATTCTAAGCTACGCCGATCGCCGTGCGATTGTTCGTGAAAATTTCTCTCGACAGTCGATTCTCCGATTTTCTTACGGACGGAGCTGTTGTCGCCGCTGACATGCAACGGTGCGCCTCGACGATGATATTCTAAAGAAACTTAGCCGATCATCCGCGCTTTGCTCGTAAAGCAACGTCTAACTAAATACTACTTTCTTGGATTCTTGTTAGAATTCTTTGCGATTGTCATTGCCGATGGTACATCCGAGGATGATGAAAGATTCGGGATCGTGTTTGTCATGCATTTAATGGCGCGATATCACACGATAGAACATAGTGGCGAGCGTCATGTTATCGTGGCGAGATAAAGACTCGCTTTCCATTTGGCTCTCCGATCAAAAGAGCGCGCAGTGGCTGTCGTCTTGATTTT
Source organism: Odontomachus brunneus (assembly GCF_010583005.1). Lineage (NCBI taxonomy): Eukaryota > Metazoa > Arthropoda > Insecta > Hymenoptera > Formicidae > Odontomachus > Odontomachus brunneus. The sequence goes on from NW_022639649.1 coordinate 298,444, forward strand.
CAGGATGGCACGCGTTTGCTAGAATCTAGACTGAATACCGCATCTTCAGCATTTTGATCGAACAGGACAATACGGTAACGGAGGAAGCGTATTAAGTCACGTAAAGGCGAAACCTTCTGTACAAAAGTCTGTAAGATGAGTTATTATCGTATCTCGGGAACGGCCGATGAACGCATCACGGGAATTTTATTCGTTCTTTATGCCGCGTTGATTCGCGCGCAAAATCGAAATTGAGCCTCAAGCAAGTTTTATTTCGCGGTATCGATCGACAAGTACCTGACAGAACTAACGAAGACTGGTTCACGCAGGTACTGCAGATGCACCAACAACCACCATATCAATTCGTTTTGATTAGTTAAGCCTGCTCAATTTAGAAAATTGGTTCATTCAGATTGATTAGATGCCATTAGGTGCCACGCGTTAGAGAGAGATGTTTTATATTTATACATATATTATATATATATATATTTTTCGTCCAGTTGGATATAATTTTTCTTTGGTATTTGACTATACTTGTGGATCGAAAAATTGATTTATAATACGTGGGCCGGATATAAAATCAAAAGTTTTGCATTTTAAATGCCTGGTTCTAGCCTTGCAGCGCGAGACAACCAGAAGATGTCTGACATGCAGATTCAGGTCACGCTGAAGAGCGAGATGTTGATGAAGACACATGCCTGCAAAGGCGTTAGTTTATTTTTGTGAATACACCATCTCTCACCGAGCAAGAGTTACGAGATGGAGTACATTGCAATATTAATAGAAGTAGATAATTATTTATAGGAATGATTCTATTTAGATAAATAAATTGGGTATTATACCGTTTTTTGTACATTGTGCAAAAGAACAAGACGTCTTTTTTTTCTTTTTGTTGTGTCAGTCAAATCGACGGAAATTCCTGTTTATGTGAAAACACGTCAACCGATCGGGAAAAAAAAAAAAAAATTAAAGACGCGACGGACGTTCTCGCGAGTCACATGTGGATTGAGAATTTCATAATCCGTTCCGGAAGTCTTACGATTTATCTTGCGCGATGAAAACAATTATTGGTACAGTAGGAGCAATTGAAATATCTTATTTGCACCGATTACCCAATTAATCTCAAAGAAGTATAGTTAAACATATTGTGAGTTATTCATGATTCTAGTTATAAAAATGGAAAAAAAGAAGGATAAATATATATATAAGCGCGCGCGCGCTATTATATATTATAAATATATATACATATAGATTTATATGTATATGAACGTATAATGTACATATATGTATGTATATATATTTGAGTGGTATTCGCCACAGAGATTGTCGACGTACCACGTGGAACATTTTAGTTTAAAACTTTAATGGAACAATAAGATATATATAACGATTAATTAATTAATTGAATAATTAATTAATTAACGATAAAATAATTATTAAAATATATATGAAGTAAAAAAGTATATATATAAATATATATATATATATATAATTTTTTATTGATGTCAAAAGGAAATTAGAGATGATGATGATGAGAAACAGAGATAAACTTTAGGGTGTGCAAGTATATATATATATATATAATATGGGAGAAAACGTTGCGGCACGCGCGCATACGTGTGTGAGGTGAATGTGTGATATATACGAATAATGAAGTTATAACTAAATTCGAACTTTGAGGATCTTATGATGTGATGCTTTATCGATTTAACCGCGGGAAAGTGACCTTTATTCGAGATATAAAATACACGTGGGGCGAGTCTCTGGCTGCATAGAAGAGCATGTAAAACTTCACTCTAAATGTGTTTACGTTGTGATTAGAGAGCGCATCACGGGGGCGGGCGTAGCCGAATCGCACGTGTCGGAAATTTCGAAGACGCTTGCACTGTAGTATGTTCGCAAAGTCGCGATCGTCGCGAGTAGCGGCGGCGCGTCGTCTCTCTCTTTCTCTCTCTCTCTCTTTTTCTCTGTCTCTTGATTTCACTCGCGGAATGAAAACAATTATATGGGAAATGGAAAAACACAATTCGCATCGACTTTGTTTTGTCGTTCTCGGGCTCCAAATGGAAAAAAAGAAAGAGACACTTGCGCGTGTAAATCTAGGAACGACATCCGCGCGACGGCCGATTGCATCAACGTCAGTCGGTGCTAATCCTGGTTGACTCGTATCAAACTTGTATTCAATGTGTACCTGGTTAATAACTTTCTTTTCTCTATATTTGTGCCGTAGAAAAGATTACAATACGCCGATGTAATATAAAGTCTTCGCGAATTCGCAGTTATCTCACGAAAAGTCCAATCTTTTTACGGAAAAAGCTGAATTTGCGAATATTTTGCGACATCCATGTGTCGACTCCATGATTCGGAATATTTTATCCTATAATCCTGTTATCGTCTCTACATATGAACGTTCTAAAACTACCGGATGTCTTTCTTTCCATTGCAGATTTCTCGATCGTTTCAGAGTTAGTTTTTCTCGAATGAGAATGTCTTGAGATGATTATAGTTTTCGGATAATTAACGAAGACGCGGGACTTGCGACAAGTTAAACTTTAGAAGGGAAAATTATCTGGTCAAATCATATTTTTCAATTTCGAATGGAGCTTTACTGCAACAAAATTTTAATTCGTGATTTATTTACAGAGAAATGCGCGATGTTAGGAGTCGGGAAGATACGATAGATGACGATTTTCCTTGATACATATTTACTATATGAGAAAATCTATATGGCCATCCAACTGGCCAAGGAAACTGCGATTGAGAAGACATCCGGCGGTTTCAAGATATTTCGCATAAAGAAGAACGGCGAGTGACTAATCCAGAACTAATTAACTCACACTGTTGGAGCAATCCGTGCGAGAGACGTGAGAGACAAATTACATTCTCGTCTGTGTCGTTTTAGACGAACTATAACTCACGACAGGAATTTACTTATAAATTGATTTTACGTGCGGGCCAATTTAAAAAAGATATTTGACGATCTACGTACATATACACTACGATCTAGATACATATACACTCGTGTACACGTATATGTATATATGTCTAAGTATATAAGCACATAATTTAAATAATTATTCTAATTCCTCAAGTGTTTTCTTGCAATCAGAACTATTTAGAATTCTGTCGTAGATTTACAGATCGTCTAAAGTGAAATTAGTCGACCTTAACCCAGGATCAGTCGATCATCTAGGGTCAATGGAGGGTCAACGTTGTTTCATGGTAACCCCGTTTAACTTCACCCTCTCTTCGCGATCTACGTGTTAATGGAATAGAGGACGATTATGTAAAGAGGGCCGACTGTAGATTCGCTAATCGGAGTTAGTCGACCGGGACTGTTGGTGCAACTCAGCCTAAACCGTACCTCACGCACACCCAAACTCCACCATCATCACCATCATAATCACCACCACCGAAACAAACGTTCGACACCTCGTCTTCAACACGACGTCTGCACCTTCCCGCACGTCGTCAGTTACCTGCAATTAATTGTCGTCTCTTAAGAAAGGAAAGAAGGAAGGAAAACTAGAAAAGGAAAAGAAAGGAAAGGAAGAAATAATTTCATGCTCCTCTCTCTCTCGGCTTTCCGACATAATCCGTCCCCGAACGAGATACAAATGTAGAAGAAACTGTGTACTACTACGCATATATATGGATCTACTAAGTTTAGACGTACGATCGAGTATTAAAAAAAAATGATGGATTATATGCGATTAGGAGTAGAATAATTTCCTAAACGGTAGTGCTGCGCGCGAAGGAGGGGGAGAAGGGGGAGGGGAAGCTACCGAATGCATAGGAAAAGGAGGAGGACGCGAGGACGATGATTTCTCTCTCCCTTTGGCATTACCCGCCCGCTCTACATCCCGAAGAAGCTTGTTATCCGCAAAGCGTGTAATGCAAGCGAGCGAGCAAGTAAAGCAAGCAACGGTCCTTGCCTCAGGTACACACACATGCAACACACACCAACACATATACAAAATAGACAAATATCTGCGAAACCGCTATGCACGGTCGCGGTACACCTTCACGGCGACAAAACGAAGGAAGACATAGAATTCACAATTTTGCCAGCGTTCACGGTAGCGGGGAGGAAGTTAGCGCCGTGACACGCCGAAGAATATGGATATATTATCTTAAATGGTTTTACGTGTATTAAAGCGATTGTAAATATATATATTAGATACACCTTATAATAAACATAATTTAACATAATGTTCCGGCTATCTTGTGTTTGCCGCATAATCCAAACAGCATAAACTTCCAGAGGATATTCTTTCGACGTCTTTAGGATGTTCCTCGGAGGTCTATACTGTCTGGGAAATTATCGAGAAAAACGTATTGGTTTGAGCAGATTATGTTATTAATTGTTCACGCATGAAGATTAAAAGCTTCAAAGGAATCTCGTAATAGCAATCGTTTGTAAATAAATGATACGTTGAAAGTAACATTGTGCTTAAAGAGACAGCATTCTTTAATATTAATTTCCGCGCTAAACGAATAAGTGAACTTAATGTGAACTTTTTCTCAAGAATCTTCTTCATGTACGCAACAGTCTTGTGTCCTCCTTTGATATATTTAGTAGTCGCAAAGGGAGAAGAAGAGAGAAGAGAAGAGCAGATTGCATTTCTTAAATATTATAATTATTTGAATGCTTAAAGACCTTTGCACGTCAAAAAGTCTTAATCGTAACCGTAATTCCGTAAATTTCCAACACATATAATCAAATACAGCAACGCAAGTGAAAATTCGTAATCGTAAGGCTGTATATGAATGTTCACTTGCGTTGCTCTATCTGATTGTGTTGGAAATTTACGGAATTACGGTTACGGTTAACGCTTTTTTACGTGCAAAGGCGTTAAGGCTCTGTGCGGAAATCATAGTGGAGACCTCTTGCAGAGAGCCGCGAGATATCCAAAAGCATTTAACTTAACCTAACCTTCCTGCTATTGCATCCGCGCGAGCAATGAATTACAGTTAATGCACAAGCACATCCGTAACATGTTACGTTACGTTAAGTACTGACAATACAGTGGCCATACTTGTACGTAAAATTAAACATAAGTCAACGCACAAAGAAATCCGTAAACTTAACATGTACGGATGTTCTTATGCGGAGGCTCTTAAGCTAATATTACATGTGTCGTACGACAAGCTTGTCGGACGTTCTAATTGGCTGTCGGATAGAGAATTCTGGAGTAAAAGTTAGAGACCTTAGGAGAATTTTATCTATCAGCAATTATTGGTTCTTATTGTTAGATCTCTAAATCTAAACCAATTACATTGACGAATTGCTCGATAGTTGCACAACAGTTAAGCAATTTGTGTAGATTTAGGGATTTAACAGTAGGTACTAATAATCGTTGATTGCTCAATGTATCTTTTCAGAGATCAGAATCTCGAGACCGAGCATATCTTTAGGTTTGTTTTTCGTTCTTGCACTGCTGAACTGGTGCAATAAGTTAGAACGAGAAAAAATATACTTGTCTCCCTCTAAATTATTGCACCAGTTCAACAGTGCAGGGACAAAAAACAGACCCTTTAATTGTCGTGATCATTATCGGCGGTAATATATCGTACGCAGATAGCACGCATCTTCAAAAGACGTCTTGTGGACGTTCTGAGGCATCCTTATATCCTCAGGACGTCTCCAAAACGTCTCTGAAAGGTCTGTGTTGTTTGGGTAGATGAGTTCCCTAATAGCACAGATGTCCAGGGGACATCCTGCGAACGTCCTGAGGACATTCTTCGTCCTCAGGACGTCCTTAGGACGTCCTCAGAAGATCTTGTGCTGTCTGGGTTGTTTAGGTAGATTCGATCCAAGAAATATATATTGGCAGCTTTCTTTTACCATGTTTTTGTATTAGAAGCTTAATAACATTTTTCTTCGGCACTTGCGAAGCAATAAAAATATTGAATATTTTATATGAGAACGGATTGAACGAGTTAGAAAATTCAATATTATTTCAATATACTTTTCGCTTTGTTTCACGAGTAGTAAGACTATCATTTTTTCAAAATTAATACTATGACTATGGCTGTATATCGTATTGCCACTAGCAATTATTATACGACATTAAAAACGGGTTCAGCTTAAGATTTTCTTCGGAATCTTCGGAAAAAAAAGAAATATCTCAGGATCAATATTCTTGAAATTTTTGTGTATACGTATATAATTTTTTTTGCACAAATATCATATCATAAAATAACTGTGTAGCGAAACTTGTATATACGCAAAGAATTTCAAGGATATAGATTCTGGACATCGTCGGGAAATATTTCGGAAGGTGGGAATCAAAGTTATTAAGACAAAATTAACGCGAACAAAATATATTTGTGATATGATCCTGAATCTCTTTAAAAAAAAAACATGAAATGTGTTTTCTTTAGAGTTTGATAGATGGTTGTATCTTTTTTTTTGACAACTGGCACGAATCAAAACACTTCGAAGCTGCGCTCTTTAACCTAAATTTCAAACGCGAATCACATCGAGAAGAAAGAATTTAATTTACTGAATTGTGAAATTATAATTATGACGTGACACATCGCAATTATGAATTCCTGGTTTTTTCATTCCCTTAAAGCATTTTAATTGGTGGTTTATAATAATGATCGATTTAATAATATTTTTTCATTTAGGAGTATGTAAATATAACAATTGTATAGAGAGAGAACTGTCAATGCACATACAGAGTTTTTAGATCATTGTTGAAATATATAATAAAATTTGTTGAAATATATTTTGTTTATAACACAAGGTAGAAAGATAAAGTAACAGTCATCGCAATGTTTACATGGACAGGTGATGGTGCATCAATATTCTACAACTTTCTATAAAATATTATTACAAAAGTATTTTCTATGAATTGCTGTACATATTGTTTTCTACATACTTATAGCCACATGATTTAACTTTTTGATACTTATGTATATTAAAAATTGTGATTTATATAATTTAAATTATATATATGTATATAAATTCTGAATACTATAAACTAGCATATCTTTTGCAGTATTATTTGTGATCATTAGCAACATATTGACAACATCTCTTGAAGATATGTCATTGAGTAAAGAACAAGATGTTTTTGCAAATGTATTTGCTGCATGTGGCAGCTTTACAAATACACTGTATAAGGTATGTGATTGATATTCTGACTTCTATGCAAGTTTAACATTTTTTAATCTATAATGTATATTCTGTCATAGAGTTTACCAATGACTGATGGCAATGTTATAACTTCCCCGTTAAGCTTACATATGATATTGTCTCTGCTTGTCAATGGAGCTGATGGGACTACATTGGATGAATTGATGTCTGTTCTTCATCATAAAGATACATCTTCTGTGAACAATGAGTTTAAAGCCCTAATTCCTTTGTTGAATGTAAGAAACAAAATCAAATTCATCATTCTTGATATTTTTGAGAAACATGAATATGTATATATTTTAGAACATTGAAAACCTTGAGCTGCACATAGCAAACACAGCATATATTCAAGATAATTTCGAATTAGTGGCTGACTTTTTATCAATATGTACAAATGTCTTTGAATCCTCAATTTCAAGAGTGAACTTCAAGGATACTATACATGCCGCAGAAACTATCAATTCTTGGGTCGAAGAAGCAACGAATAAAAAGATATCAGATGTAATCTCTGCAGGTACAATGCTTGTCTAATTAGCGATTTGTACAGTAGAGTTGCTCAAATGTCTTTAAGATAACTACATATTTTGAATAGATGATATTGATGATGACACAAGAGTAGTGTTGGTAAATGCTATTTACTTTAAAAGTAAATGGCAGAAACCATTCGATCCGACGCTGACACAAAATCGCAAATTTCACATTTCCAAATCAGAAGCAAATCTTGTCCCGATGATGTTCCAGAAGTCAAGATATGTTATTGGCAAGATACAAGCTTGGCACACGAAATTTATCCAAATCCCGTACTTGGTAAGTGATAATCACGTATTTGGACAACTGAAAACTGAAACATTGAGCTTAAAAACGGTCAATGTTACAGAATAAAGATATCGTGATGACAATATTGTTACCTGATAAAGATGTGGAGCTGCAGAGCTTAGAGAATAATTTTGAATGGAAGACATTAGCGGAGGCACCCAGTTCTATTGAAGATGTCGAATTGTATCTACCAAAATTTAAATTCGAGCTTACCTTGAAACTGGAAGAACCTCTACGCAAGGTGCACGATCTGAAGAATAAACTATTGGCATGAAAATGTTTGATTATGATTGATGAAATTAAATTAAATGTTAAATGTTAAATATTATATACATAGGTTGGTTTGAAGACGATGTTTGAAAAGAGCGCGGACTTTGGACGTCTATCAAAAATTCCTTTAAAAGTGGGTAATGTGCTGCAGAAGGTCTTCATAGAAGTTAATGAGGAAGGCTCGGAGGCCGCTGCTGCAACAGGTAAGTTTGTAATTTATACAAAACTTCTCTAAGATAATATTATAACTGCTACAGTTTAACAAAATATTATTTATTATAGTTGTACAGATAAGGATGAAAAGGATGGTGCTTGTAACGGAGGAATTTGTAGTAGATCATCCATTCATGTTCGCTATCCAGCATCAGCCAAGTAAAATGCCTTTGTTTTTGGGAAGTGTACGAAAGATAGAATCTTCTCAAGAGAAAGATGAACTATAAATTTTATTTTTCTAATTTGGTCACAATTTGTAAAAAATTCTGAGGAATAAATAATATAAACTATTTGCTAATCAACATGTTTATGGCTATGAATCAATGTTTGGAGTCGTGCCATTTAAAAATAAAAAAGTCTTTGTTCTTTATATGTACATAAAAATGATGGTTATAAAATGCTTCTTAAATCATATTTATATATCTATGCAATATATATATAATATATCTATGCAATATATATATAATATATCTATGCATTTTGTGTGCTCTTATGAGCATTTTACAATAAGACAATGGCTGCGTTCAGCAGAGAACGCTGCTTTGCAACTGTTGTAAAATTCGTGAATCTAATTGGTATATGCTCTTGGATTCAACCAAAATTAAGAACATACTCCAATCAGATTCACGAATTTTACAACAGTTGCAAAGCAGCTTTTTCTGCTGAACGTAGCCATAGGCCCACATTCTTAATCCTCTTTTATCTATAAAAGTGCCTCTAAAAGAGGCTTGAGCTACCTGAGAAGCTACATTTAAAGCACTTTTATCGATAAAAAAGAATTCATAGGCCAGAATATAGGCCTATGACCGGTATTCATAGGCTGCGTTCCGAAATTCACTGCCAGTACTGAAATTCTATAATATACGTTACATAAACTATAGATTTTCAGTACTGGCAGTGCATTTCGGAACGCAGCTATAGTCGGATCTTATAGCGAATTCGGTAGCTAACACTAGTGCGCACTGAGTGCGCGTTAAGGTTTGTTTACAGTACATTCTTATATTTAAGATCGTGTCTTAAATACATATTTAAAAACATTTTAGCTAATAAAATGATTTGTATGGATGTTGTACATATCATATTATGATTAAATATAATAACATACTATGAACAAGCCTTAGTGCACACTAGTGCAAGCAACCGAATTCGCTATTATAGGCCTGTTTTTTATAGTTGCACTGCTGAACTGGTGCAATATATTAAAGTGAGACAAATATACGTTTTCTCACTCTAACTTATTGCACTAGTTCAGCAGTGCAGCTATAAAGAACAGGCCTTATATTTAAGACAATCTTAAGATTATCTTCAGGTGATGTACGGATTATTTCATTGACTACGGAGTATCTAAAGATGAACTTAAGCAGCATTAAATACAAGACCCGACTATGAATACCGGCCTATGTCCATGAGTTCGCTGAACGCACCCATTATCTTTCATGAAGATGCCAGACGATGCAGCTCCACGATTGGCCATTCGTATTTCGAAATTCAACGGACTCAGCATCGATCAGAGCTCAAGTAATAAGACATTAAAAAGTATTTTACACTACAAATTATTTGATTCTAAGAATATCACGTTCATAATGTTGTTGTCGTTTATCGCCATGATGTAAGAAATAAAATGAAAAGTATCAGTCTTTCAATTAAAGGCTTTTAATTCCTAACTACGGCTATCTCGATTGATGACGCTAGAAACTTTTCGCAAAGTGCATTCAAGTTAGAAGATATGTCCATAAAATAACGCAATTGATCGAATAAATTTATTAAGTATTCCGCAGAACTTTTCTTTTGCTCAATAAATAACTGAAAATTAACATATCGTGTTATTAAGTAGGCAGTATATCGTGTTAATTGAATGGCTATTTATCAATTATTAGAGCAAAGGGAAAATTTCGCAGAATATTGTACAAATCTGCTCAATCGGTCGCGAGTGTTACTTTGTGCAGGCATCGTTTTATTTCAACATATTTTGCGAGAATTCGGAGTACGAATTTTCTCGTTTCGATGTTATAAATCAAGATGGTCGCGAGAGGGGAACAGGAGCCATAATGGCCAAATTTCGTACTTCCTTGTGTTGCCGCCATCAAAGATGGTGAACACTGGCGAACACCAAGCGGGAGTATTGTTGCGCGACAAACACGTTGAGGTCGTTCGCGGTGACAGAGTGTCGTCAGAAAATTTCCACGGTTCAATGTTCCTCGCTTTGCCCGAATTGTCTCTCATGTATTTGTCCGGATAAGTGCAATTCAATGTTCAAGTACCCAATTTGTGATTCGTTCAATTCATCATCGACATATAACCGTTACATGTGCGCGTTTAGATCCTCTGTTTCGTCTAGTGGACGTACGTTTTAGTGGAAAATAATCGCACCACGAGTATCATGGCGGGTTTGTTACACAAGGATGAGTACGAATCATGTGAGTGAATAATTTCATTCTTGTAACAAAACAGATATTCCAGAATGCGATTCTGCGACTCGTTAACGTTGCACAGGTATAATATATGTCAGAAAAGACGCGCAACGACACAGTGCTAGTGATATTGTCGTTAACAACAGTTAATGAGTTACAGGATCGCATTGTTTGCACCTTATCGCGTAGTTGTGAGAAGTATGTTTACTTCAATCGCGTTATCTTTGTGTGTCTGATTTCTATCTTAAAACAAACTTTTAGTTTAGCAAAGACTGAAAATTACATTCAGCAGAGCAAGCTGTTTTGCAATTGGTACAAAATTTGTGAATCTGATTAGTATAGGTCTTTGAATTCATATTGAAAGTGTACACTAATCAGACTCACAAATTTTACAATAGTTATAAAGTAGCTTTCTTTACTGAACATCGCAGTTGTATATTGTGTGTTTACCTTGGGTTTATTGTGTATCTGTTATTCCATGAAAACAGCAAGCTTGACGATGCATACTGGAAGCAGTAGTATAAGCTCAGACAGCGACATGAAGTTGGAGCCATCCAGTCCTACAGAGAAGTACACTTTCTCTCGTTGTGGCAGTACAGGCTCAGTCAACACACCGTCTTCCTCTGCTCATAATACAGGTAAGACCAATTTTCATGTATTGATCATCTAAACGATAACTGCTATGTGTGATGTTTAGAGGATGAGGATAGCGATAATAAAAACTCAACCATAAGCTACAAGGAGCGTAGGAGGGAAGCTCACACTCAAGCTGAGCAGAAGAGGCGGGATGCTATTAAGAAGGGCTACGATTCCCTGCAGGATTTGTTGCCGTCTAACCAGCGTAATGATTCCTCAGGCTATAAGATCTCCAAGGCTACTGTACTTCAGAAGTCCATCGATTACATACAGTATATGTTGCAACACAAGAAGAGGCAGGAGGAAAAACGGAAGTCACTGAGGAAGGACGTCGTTGGTCTGGGTATCATGTTGGCGAATTACGAGCAAATTGTTAAGGCGCATCAAACGCAGCCGAGCCACGCGGAAATGCGGATCTCAGATGAGATGAAGTTTCAAGTGGTAATTATATCTGGCGTCTATGTTTTCTCTTCTCAATGTTGCGGCAATTAATTAATTTGTAATGTTGTATTGCAGTTCCAGGCAATAATGGAACGACTCTTCCATTCGTTTAACGACATTTCTGTAGCCAATTTCGGAGAATTATCCGCTTACGTGTTCAGCTGGTTGGAAGAGCACTGTAAACCGCAGGTAAAGACTTTTTCGATTCTTTAATTCTTTTTTCCGATTCTTTGATTTAATATAAAAGGGGATATCAGGAAATATTCTTTTGTCTGGCATAGCAATATTGTATAAATTTATGTCTAATAATGTTGAACATTACAAATATCTGAGAAGAAAGTTAAAGTTAAGTTAAAGTTAAGTTGAATTTGAAACTACTTAAAGAGTATTACCTGTTGTTTTGTACCCCTGAGATTAATTTGTTAAAATTTCTTGAATGTTGAACAACAAAGGCTTTTTTTGATTGAGTTTTAGTTGTAGCAAAGAAATAATTATTTTTAAATTTAGCAGCAAATATAATTGTATTATATACGTCAATTTTTACGCTTACACTTTATGAAATATTATATCCAGTGGATTACAAACTAGTAAACATATTTATTATAACTATTTCCTCAGACTCTACGCGATGTAGTAATTTCCGTGCTACAACAGCTCAACACCAGTCAAATCAGCTAGTCGATTGCATCTGTGAACGAGATACAATATGTCGCACAATATGTTACCCTAAAGGGTATATCAAATCTATATACTTTCGTAAAGAATATATGGCGTGTTCCATATAAAAAGAAGAAGCGATGCCAAGATTATAAATCAGAGCATACGTTCGTTTTTCCTTTTTTTATCTATAATTGTTAGCACAACTTCAGAGGGGGAGGACGCGAGAGATAAATCCGAGATAAAGATCCAAGAATCCAAGTCGGAAAACTCGAAGTGAGAAACGTCGATGATTCTCTCGCTGTGTATGTTCTGTGGTTTAGGTGGAAACGTAAGCTTTAGCGAGACATTATCGGGATTATATCGTGTCGAGTGTGGAACATATGTGATAGTTGTTTTATCATAATGTTGGCATCGTGCATTGTTCGTTACGCAAACGCCGCTTGTGCGTCCTGTAATATCTAATACATACAGAACACTACCATAGCTGCGAACTCTGGTCAGATTGGAATCGAGTTTTCTTCGGCGGAATTTTGATTGATTGCCAATCGCCTGTCGCAACTCTTTTTGCATAATTTCACTATAAATATCTCTATAATATTTCTCTGAATTTAGATATCTTCCAAGTCACAGTTTCCCATGGAATTGAACGAGGAACAAAGTTTCCTATGTCTATTCGTACTTCTTGCAATTCGCAACAATTCCGAAATTTCCAGACGCAACATGTAATGCATTTTCGGCGGCGGTGGGTTGAGACACCCTGTGTACAGTCGGATCTTTATGATCGACTCAGCAGATATTTAGATCAATCATAGACGAAGTTACCAGAGAAGAGATACATGCACGTCGCGTGCGTTACGGGTATGTAATGACTGCATGGGGAATACAAATGAAAGTTTATTTTATATACAGCTGCGAAAAGTAAAGAGAAAGGAAGAGAGATTAAATACATTGGTACTGCCAACGCGCGGCGTAGGGATCTCCTCGGGTCGCCATCGGCGACGCCGATACCGATGTTGAATATTTTTGTCAGATCTTTTATTACGCATACGTCGCGTCAACAAACGACGGTGTACAGTGTGTATGTATATGTGTAGAGAGATGTATCTGATTATGTACATAACAGATTTGTATAACATATATTTACAATGAACAAATGTGTACGATTAAGCTCATATATATCTTCAACGTTGTATCCCATGTTATGATCGATATTTCTTTTGGCAATTTCCATTAGGAATATCCCAGTTCTCTTCTTCTCCTGAATATCCTCTTCATCTACTCTATTCTGTTTCAACTTATTCTTATTTTACACTGTGTAGCATAGGATGCGCATTGCTTTAGCGATCAGGATTATTATTGCGTCGTAAAGAAAGAAAGAGTTCGTTTAAACCTTCTCAGATTCCGTCGGCATACTCTCTCCTTGCGTGAGGTCGTTCAACGGTATCGCGTCTGATTTTCCTTGATTAGGATTGTCGTACTCCCGTTGTTGATTCTGCTGACGCCGTCGTTTGAACCTGTCCTCTGGCCGGCAGCACAAATCCCGGAAAATGCACACGTAGCAGGTCAGCAGCGCGGTTATCATCATCAAACCGCCGATCGCGAGAATGACGACCAGCATAATGGAAATTACGTCGTCCATCTTATCACGCTGCTCCAACGCTGGGCGGATACTGTAACGAAAATTGGTTTGATTAATAAATATTATCTCTAAATTAATATTGTCTGGTTAATAAATATTGTTTGGAAGTTTTCAAAGAAACATTTTTCCGGTTTTATCGAGAACTCAAGTTAGGCGGAGAGCAATGATGTTTGTGTTTTAATTATTGTGAAATATTTGTTCTTTAATTTTATTTTATCCGTTGAACAAGGCATATTTCCAAGTTTATGGATTTTACGGTGTAAAAGTAATATCTAACTTTGTTCTAATATAATATTCTTTTGTCTTTTTTTAACAGCTAAATAAAACTTGGCCGAATGCAGTATTGTTACTCTTGATATGTGCGCTTTTCAGATAATGAAATTTGTTGAAACTTAAGAGATTTATATATTTCTGTTGACTGAGTGATGTTCAATTCTTTTAAGAATGTTCATACATATTTATTCAAATTATTTAAATTTTTTAACACGCGTTTTAATTTCTTTTTGTAGCATTTTTCGACTCCACATCCTTAACAACTGCGAAAGCAATTCCTTGACCTTCCCTGATGTCTAGGATCTATAGCTTAAAATAAATGGACTGATAAGGAGGAGAGATTCGACTCGAATAAATTATTTTCGTCATTATAAAGAACATATTCTGGTCTCGTTGTGTCTCGCGTTAAAGCAGGTGGGAATTGGCTTTTAGATTCACCGTACGAATACTATCGGATAATCCGATTTATTCGTTACGGATCACGTACTCAAAAGCTCACTCGCGACGATAATGGAGATCTTGAGTGCGGACAGGTGGGAACGCGCGACACAGAGAAAGAAGAGTCGCGTCAATTTTGTGTTTAATGAGATTACTATTTTCGCGAAAAGTCGTGTCACGCGCGTGGCATGCAACAGAATTAAATTAATTATAGATGACGACCGACCAGAAAATTCAACAGTGCTTTTATTTAACATAGCTACGAGTCGAGGCGATTATTTGTCGGAATTGTCGGAGCTTAATAATTAATTATCGTTTCTACGCCGTTCCCTCGACACTTTTATTCCGTTATTAATTTTAAACAGAACATTTTTCGCGTAAAAGCACCGTTGCTCAATTTCTCCATTAATATGTAAATAAAAGAGCGCAACGAGTGTCGAGTTCTTCGATGAAGAAACATTGAAAAACGTAACACACTATTTTGTTCTACATTTTCCATATATATTTTTCTCTTTTTTTGCATGCAGAATCATCTACTCTTCTTCCTCATTCCTTCCATCAGTCATTGCGAGATATCCTGTGTCTGCGGTTCGATTCCCGCACACGTTAAATCATCGGCAGATTGATCACGACCGCCGAAGTTTTTACTTCTTTTGGTAACACGTCGCGGAAGTGAATACGAGCGAGAAATAGGATGGCTGACGACGAAAATCGAGCAAAAGGGGCGAGAGTAATTCCATCGCTCATCTTTGCTCGCTGCGACGCGCTCACATCGCCTCCTCTTTTTTATGCGAACGTGACATCTCGTAAAGTACAAGATATCTCCGCTCGATCAAGCGATTATCTGCGTCTCCACTCGCGGCGGCTTTCAGTCTGGATACATTCCCCGTCTGCCGTCCCGTTCCTGCCATTCCTGATGGGGAAACGTCGAGATGCGCCGAAGCAGAAAGCAAGGTAATCGACAAAACAACATTTTAATTCAAGCGAATGCCGGGGGATACTAATTTAGTTTCGCTACGTTCTTACACTGAAGCGAAGCTCTTAATCCCTTCGGAGAGAACGCGATACGTTTGCATACATTTATATTATTTCAAAGAGGTGCACGCTAGTTACCGTATAACGAAACAAGAGCTTAAATTATTCTACTCGGTCGCATTCTAAAACATCTTTTTTGAGAAAGATTTTTACTGAAAATCTATAGTTCACGTTTCATATACTATGAACTTTCAATAAAATTTTCCTCAAAAAGGATATTTTGGAATGCGATCTCAAGGTATATCCTTCAACGATAGCATATCGTCAATCTACTGATTCTAATTTTTGAGGAAATTGGAATACTCATTTCATTTGATTTATATATCTCGTCGATTGAAATTCGCTTCAATATATAGTACATTCATACTCACATAAGAGAGTTGAATTTATTTGTTTATGAAGCAAAAATTTTGACTTGCTCTGTTTCATGTTGCATTAAAAAATTTTTCAATACAGAAAAGAGATCCAAGAAAAACTGACTTCGAATTGTAGCTGTCAGATTCGACTATTGTTGTTTGGCCGCCCACTGAAGGGTTGGCTGCATCGTATAGGGATTTCCGCGTATCTGTCGATCTCGCGCGTATTTCGAGTGCTATTGGTTTTATTCGGCGCGCACTGTCCCGTTCATCGCTCCGCTGTGCTCTCGAACAAATAGAGAATTGTGACAGTTTGTCGTCACGTCGATAACACGCGCGCGTTTCCTACCGCTTTACACGACTTCCGAATTAGTTCAGCGTCACATGTCACACATCGGTTTCTCACCTCTGTGACGTCGCTTGTGCGAAAATTAACGAAGGTTCGTGCAACACACAGGGCGAGAGCGGACAGTTACGAAACGCGTGCGCGTGTGTCGATGGTCGCGCGCTTTTTTTTTTATTGACCTAGTAACCTTTAGTAAGAGTGGGGAAAGACTCATCAAGGACTGGCGACGTCTTTAAGCAGTTTTCATCAACCGCTCTCCTACAAAAACAAGCATGTAGAGCCGCAGTTAGGCTGATAAAAGCGTTTTCGTATTCCCGGCTTGTAGGAGTGTTTTTAGAAGCGTGGAGGATCAACATTCACATTGTGCCAGGCAGTATTCTCTGTGTAGGGTACGTCACGTTTACGAGGGCTTCCGACCCGTCATCCCTTCATATGAGTCCTTCACCTCCCTCGCTGAAGCCGCTGAATTTCCCCATAAATATCGACCTCCTCCAAAGGCAATAAAAGCGACCTCACGTAGCACGTGGAGTACGTTCCCTCCGTCGTTCACGTGACTGAGAGTTGCTTTACATCCTCTCTGGCAATAATTTATATACGTAGAAATACTGATTTCCTCCGAATCGAAAACAATATCTAACTGGCATAAATATTTTACGAGATCCACGTCGCCACGTCGCGCCCTTTATGCGCGATATGAACGTACACACGCAAGACACACGGCGTATCTAATACATAATGAATGAAACGAAACGCGAGTGTGTATAATAGATACTAAGAGAGAGAAAGAGAGAAACAGAAGGAAGAGAGAAGAGGAGGGAGGAAGAAAAAGAGAGAGTCGAATAGTACGAAAGAAGATAATAAAAGTAATCTAGCGTGGAGGAAAATTGTGTGAATCTCAATCGCAGTCAGATGGGTCAGTCGAGACGCAAAGATAAAAAAAAATTCAACAATCATTTGTAGTCGTACTCGTGTATGTATATCGATAATAATAAATCAGCAGAAAGAAGATTGGAGTAATGGCACATTTTCTGAATGTGCGGATACAAAAAATGTGGAACGCTTCACGATTTTGCGTGTCATCCTTGCGCAGGGGCCATGCTAATCTTCTCTGTATCGTTCCAATTTTAGTATATGTACTGCCGAAGCAAGTACGATAGTCTTTTCCAACGAAATTCCTTATATACCAAGCAACGCGCACGAGTGTGCTATCGAGTGAGCTCACTCAGGCAATGCGCCAGCTAGTGGTAAACACGTGCATTTTTGCATGGCTGACAGTAGTACGAACATAAAATTAGGTTTACATGTAACACACACACACACATACACATACATATCCGCTAGAAGTTTCCATCTCCCAAGCTTTCGTTTCATTATGTTTTTTTTTTTTATTATTCCACTTTGTCTTCTTTTTCTCGAATACTATTCGCTTCATAGTGTTGTTCTGTTATCTTCTTTTATTATTATCTCGTCGATATTTTCCAGTAGCGTTTGCGAGAAAATATTTTGTGTTTACGTTTATGTCGATACTATCCTCGCGACCCTTGCAAGATGAGAGGCGACGTTGTACGATAAATATCAGATGTAAAGCTATCAATAGACATCCTCGGGATATTTTCCGCGATTTTATGTTGTATTCACAGATACTCCTACCTGCCGTGCCGTTACTCCTGTTTCTTTCAGTCACGCTATTTTTATCTACCGCGGAGAATTGATGATATTGGAGAAAATTGCTATATAGAACGCGTTACTCTAGCTTGTAATAGCTTCAATTAACACCGGCACAATGCAAGTACTTAGCTGCTCTTAATGCTCTTGGCATTGAAAATGAGCCACGCTCGAGATAAGCGAGCAAACGACCTTCGACGTAATTTCTACACTGAGGGGAAAGATATCTAAAGAATAAAAATATTCGGTGGGCATTGTATATTTATATACACACTAATTCCTTAATCAGTAGCCTTAAGTAAATAAATATTATTAGTATCCATCGAATAAATATTTTTAAAATTTTTAGATATTTTTTCTCTCAGTGTATCCGAGGAAGTTTTAGCTACCTTTTAGACAATAACAATGACACATATAAATATAGATATAAACATAGATAAAAATCTTAAAAATGATTTATGTTTATATTTATAAAAAGTTTATCTCAACTAGCGATCATCGAATTATTTTCCTCTCACCTACGTGCTACAGTGATATCGGAGGGCTTCCGTTTTTCTTCATCCCCTTTCAGTACGACTCATGGACGCGGAATGTCCGATTCGCGCGCGTCATCAAGCTTCGCCTTGCTCTCGTTCACTCTGGCAAATTGAATGCCGTCGTATTTCTGTTGTCCGACATCTCAAAGCGTCGTGTTAAGCCCACATCAATCCGTCGGCGCGGCAATCAATTCCATTTTAATGCCACTTTTTGAAGCTGTCTTCATGTCGAAATAACCCATTCACGGAGTAGATTCATGAGAGAGGAGAGGAACTCGATGTAGTATCAGAAAGGAGTGTCTCTCAGATTCTCACGAACTTCATTTAATTTACTTGGACGCTTCTTGCCGCGATCACTCAACGTCCTTGTTAATTGCGACACTTAGGCAAGTCTCTCCTCGAGTCTTTCCCTTCACGATCTTCGCGCGCACTAATTGCAAAGTGAAATGACATAACTTTCCAATTTGGAACGAAGTTTAGAAACTCCGGTGTATTAAACTTGCGCGGTTTGATGTTTGCACAACAATTAAGTTCTATAAGTTATCCCGTCAGTAGAGTTGCGCCCATCATGTCGTTGATGTATCACCGCGAATCGCCGATTGTTGCTTAACGATAAACGCAACGGAGAAAAGGAGAGTCTCGCAGTATTTCGTTGCTTGCAACGCGAGAGTCGCGTGCGAACTGTGATAGAGAGCGGCTCATCGTGGTGCGCATCCTCACGAAGTACCGCTGTCCTCCTACCCTTCTTTCCTTCTATCGTCCTTCCACCCATTCCTACGCAATGTGTAGGGATCTTTGACGGAAGGAATTGTTCGTGACGCGAGAAATGTTTAAAGCGTCCTTTCTGGTCTCTCGCTACACTCGATATAAATCAATCGTATTCGGGTAGTTGCTCTCTCATTGCAAATGTTCTAAGGAAGTACGTCACTCTTTTTCATCTCAGTTTCCCCATATGTTGTTTTAACCGTTTCTCTTAAAAGCAAAATCGTGTAATTTTTTTAACGCAGAAAATAGCAAATTCGGTAGAAAGTAAATTTTCTTTGTCTAAAATATGATAAATGGCATGTACACTGAAAGATAAAACATATTTTTACTTAAATCTACATTTAAATCTTACATTTTCTCATTTAAGTAGAATAAACGATTATGTTTCCAAGAAATTACTCTCTTAAAGTGCATCAGTAAATATATTGGGAGTACAAATTAGTTCGATCCGTTTTTTTGTGGTCAAAAATGCATTTATTTCAGAACAAAATGAATTAACAGATTAATCAAAGTATTGTCCATCGCTGGCTACTACTTTTTCCCACCTCTCAGGCAATTTTCGAATTCCATCTCGAAAAAATGTCTCGTCTTTTGAGGCGATCCAAGTTAGGAGCCAATTTTCGATTTCTGCGAAAGAAGTGAACCGGTGACCTGCCAAATCGTGCTGCATCCGTCGGAACAACCAGTAATCAGAAGGAGCAATGTCCGGCGAATACGGCGGGTGCGGTAAAATATCCCACTTGAGCGTTCCCAAATAATTTTTTACGACTTTTGCGACATGAGGCCGAGCGTTATCATGCAGAAGAATAACTTTGTTATGTCTTTGCTCGTATTTCGGCCGTTTTTCTCGTAATGCACGGCTTAAACGAATCAATGAAGCGTAACTCCCAATGATTCTGCAACCTCCTCTTGCGTTTGACTCGGATCTTCATCGAGTAATGCCTCCAATTCTTTGTCTTCGAATTTTTTTGGCTGTCCAGAGCGAGGCTTGTCTTCAACGCTGAAATCATCATTCTTGAAACGTCGAAACCATTCCCTACATGATTTATCAGTTGGAGCATTGTCACCATAAACTTCTACAAGCATTCGATGCGCTTCAGCTGTACTTTTCTTCCAATTAAAGCAGAAAACTAAAACCTCCCGCAAATGTTGCTGTAGTTAACACAAAATTTGACATATTCAACATAGTAAAAAACAGAGGTTTTGTATGAAACTCAAAGCGATATAAACTGAATATTATTGATAGATGTCTAACCTCTCTGAAATCACCGAAATCAGCTGTCACTATGAAACATTCATAACAGCCAGAGCCATTTTTTGAAAATGGACCGAATTAATTTGTACTCCCAATATTATATCAGTAATATATCAGTAAATATATTATATCAGTAATATATCAGTAAATATATATTTCTGATTGAATCAGTAAAAGGACTTATCCACAATAATCAGTGAATATATACTGGTTTTCAATAAAATTCCATTTTACTGCTTCATCTTATTTCTCACTGACTTCCAGTGGAAATAAGATTTTCCTGCAAAATCTGTAATGGATAAATCTGTCATGCGTTATACACTTGGGGAAAATGAAGTCTGGAATACAACTTGCTGGACCGCAGGGGACGTTATCTCCTTCTATTTCCCTTTCAATTGGAAACGATTGCCGACGTAATCAATTTATTTGTCGCCGCTGCGAGCGTTTCCCCGTTCGGAGTTTTCGATTAACTGCCATGTGAAAACTTTCGGATTAGTTTTCCCCACAACGCGATAACATTGTTGCTCGCTCCACTCGGCACGCAATCGAAGCGATTTCTCTTTTCTCTCTCTCTTTCTCTCTCTCTCTCTCTCTCTCTCTCTTTTTTAATCCTTTGGGGTTTCTTCGCGCGGGATATCGTTTGTCACTCGCTCAATGAGGCGTGTCTCTTCTTCTCCTGTTCCCTGCAATTTCCAGCTGCGCTGGATTTCCAAATGCGACGAGACCGAGTCTCTCCTGGGTGGAATTTCCAGTTAAGTGTCTCCGAAAGTAGCAAGGCCGAGATTAGGATTTGGTCCACAGCGGCTGAGAATCCAGGCCGGGGGAAAAGGCGACAAAACGGTCTGCGATCTCTGAGTAACGACTTAGACTCCCACGTCGAAAATATATAAGGAAAATGAGAAAGACGTCGCGTAATTTGAAAGGTCGCGCAATTTAGGAGAGAAATAAGAGCAAGATTATAACGTCGCAATTTAGAGCAGACGTGCTGATCGGAGTCGGAAACTTGGGATCGGACGCGCGAAGATCGCGTCGACGAATGTCCGGCCGTCATTGTCTCGATTTACTTTGAATCTTCGCCAGCTGCGCGACTCGCACAGCCCTCTCTTTCTTTCATACATGCTTACCTTTTCGTATCACGTTAAAATACTCTCTAAATTTCTTGGAGTGGAGACTCACTCGAAAAGGAACGAAAAGTGGCAATAATTTTACTCGAGGCGATGGTGAAAATACTACCATGCAAAATCGCCAAAGTGAATGCTTTATTCTAAGCTTAGGGTGAATTTTGACTTCATATGAGCGAATGCTTCAATCAATTAGAGTAAGTATGTTCCTGTGACAATGCAACTCATCAGATTCACTCTTCAATTTTGGGTGAAAATATTCACTCAACGATTTAGAGTAGAAAATATCCATATGAATGAAGAATTACTCGAATTCGGATAACTCGATAGTCACTCTGCATTTCGAGTTGCAAATTTCACCCCAAGAAATTTTGAGAATTGCGGCGAATTTCGGTGGCATGTCACGTAAAAAAACTTAAAAAAACGGTGATGACTTAAGCGACACGGGATTATACGTCGCGAACAAGTGTCGCAAATTGCTGAACAAATATTAGAGCGTATTTATGCTCGCGAACAAGAACGAATAAACCGCGAACGCACGCCGCGCACATCGCGCTCACATAATACACTTCATCAGTTTGTGCTTGATGGAAGTGTGTAAAGGCGTCGCCATACGCGCATTGTCAGCCGCAAATTATTAACGAGGACCGCGGCGGACGTGTGGCGAATTTCGAGGATCGCCGTTTCGCAACGGGATCACGTAGAATACTTGCGCACGTCCCACGAGTAGAAAAGATGTCTTCTTCGGAGCTCTCTTCGTTTATTACAGGGAACCGAATAAATTCTCGCTTGCGACTCCCGTAGGTCGTGCCGAATCACAAGAGCTCGACGAACGTGCCGTTTCGATTCCGCGGAAGCTTTCCCCTCCGATAATGAGGAGAAAGAAAAACAGAAGGAGATGATGATGATGATGATGATGATTATGATGATGATGATGATGAAGAAGAAATAGATTCCCGAGTCCTTAGACGCTCGGCATCCGGAAATCGGACGCAAATTAAATTAACAACTGCTCGGCGCGTAGGAAATTACTTTCGCATAATAACGCGAATTATTAACTCGTGTCATCCCCCTCCTCCTCCATCTCTCGCTTTTCTCGTTTCGTCCGCTTCCGTTTTCTCCCCGCGATCTAGATGCAGCATGCGCGCGCGTTCCTACCGTCCTTTCGCACAGTAATATCTCGAGGTAAATCAAGCGACTCTTCGAGCAACGCCCGATCGAGCGCGGTCTGATTTGAGTGGCGTTATCTCCTCGATTGCAATAAAAATCCTCTCGTCGCTGCGTACAAATGAAATTGGAGTCGTGGAAAGAGGCTCTGCTCTTAGTTCTGATGACTCAACGTTTCTTATTTCCTAAGATTCATGCTATCGACTATTCCAACATATACTGTAGTAACTAAGTTGCTTCGCTGTTTACCGAGACGCTGTTTACCGAGACGCTGTGTATCGAGAGGGGGGGCGGGAGAGGGTTAAGAGATTAATTAAATCACAAGATACACGCCGAGGTATCCTTTAGGACGGGCTGAGAGCCTCTTTCAGGATATTGTTGAACTCTATCAGTTCCTTCCTCAATTTCTGCACATCCGTTTCCTCCACTTCCCTCTCGTGCTGCCGGAAGTAACGTTGTACTATTTGCGCCATAACTTCCGCGAAATAATCGTCCTTCTCTTCCTGTAGGTCCTCCTGTAAAACCAAACGAATTTAAATGTATTTACATTGTCTTCATCCATTCGTTAGAAACAATAGACACTTTTTAATAGGAACTAGGAGACACTTTTTCATCATGTTGCTTTGTAAATGCAAGATTCTACTTTGCATATTTTGCTGTTAAAGCTCCTGACTATTCGCTGCCATATTCGATCGTGATATTACTCTTTTAAAGGGATGCTGAAGCTGATAACTTTACCGACATTTTTCTGCAAAGTTTACGCCGTATTAGTTACACAGAATTACAAATGCAATGAAAGTATGTGCAAAAATAAATAGGAGTATTGTTTAATATATGACGAAAACGAACCAAAAATTTTTAATATAAAATCTCAAGCTGTCAGTTAGCGTAATATTTGCCTAATCCAAAATTTCCGCAGCTTGTACATATCGAAAATGTGCTCCAAACAGAAAAATTTTGAAGAACATTACTCTACCTTCGCATCTGCACTTGGAAGCTTAAGAATATCGAAAAAATTTGCAGAAAGATTTTTATTATATGGTTAGATTTTCCGTTGAATATAACAAAGCAACACACATTCATGTAAGTTCTGTATGTACAAGAAATATGAAAAGGATAGCGTGATTATGTTAGCAACGATCGTTTCTGCATTATCGACATTGTTCGAGTTTGTCATAGATTCCAGCGTCCCCTTAAGATATATTAATTAAAAAGTTAATTATGCAAAGACACACACACACACACACACACACACACATACACACACACACACACACACACACACACACACACACACGCACGCACGCACGCACGCAC